>NW_027361706.1:17620000-17920000 GCF_039654945.1 Dendrobates tinctorius | reverse complement strand
ACCCTATGAGGAGGCAGCATTATACCCTATGAGGAGGGCAGCATTATTCCCTATGAGGGGGTGCATTATTCCCTATGAGGGGGCAGCATTATACCCTATGAGGGGGCAGCATTATACCCTATGAGGAGGCAGCATTATACCCTATGAGGAGGCAGCATTATTCCCTATGAGGGGGTGCATTATACCCTATGAGGGGGGCAGTATTATACCCTATGAGGGGGGCAGTTTTATACCCTATGAGGGGGTGCATTATTCCCTATGAGGGGGGCAGTATTATACCCTATGAGGGGGGCAGTATTATACCCTATGAGGGGGGCAGTATTATACCCTATGAGGGGGCAGTATTATACCCTATGAGGGGGGCAGTATTATTCCCTATGAGGGGGGCAGTATTATACCCTATGAGGGGGGCAGTATTATACCCTATGAGGGGGTGCAGTATTATACCCTATGAGGGGGTGCATTATACCCTATGAGGGGGGCAGTATTATACCCTATGAGGGGGGCAGTATTATATTCTATGAGATGGCTGCATTATATTCTATGAGATGGCTGCATTATACTATGTGAGGGGGCTGCTTTATATTCTATGAGGGGGCTACCCCAACTCCTGCTACATAATTAAGACATGTACAACCTTATATTATACCCGGATATTAGCGTGTTTTACCGCATAATTGGTGGTCTGGTATTTAACTCTATGCAGCTACATAGTGGGCCCCAAGAATGATTTTCTCTGGTGGGCCCAAGGTGTTCCAGTCCGACGCTGTTAGGCGCTGTTGTACTCTGTCTTGTACTCTGTCTTACAAAGGCTAAATCTTCGTGATTAAATCATGCCTGGAAGAGCCAGAGCAAGATTACGCGGAAGTGAGCAAAAGCACAAGAGGGGGGCTTCAGACTGAGTCTGGGCTACCCCTCTTATGCTTCTGCTCACTGGGTCCCTCAACAACAGTGAGGACAGTAATGCTCTGAGAGCAGTCCTGTCCACGCATAAAAGTATAAAATAAAGACTCAGACACATCATGGAAAGTTTAAATAGTGGGAAGTTTATTATATGCTTTATTATATATTATTTATTATATTATTTATATATTATATATTTATTATACATATTAATATATTATATATTTAACATATTATATTTATATTATATATTTTTTATATTAGATTATATTATTATTTATCATATGCTTTATTATTTATTATACATATTAATATATTATATATTTAACATATTATATTTATATTTTATATTTTTTATATTATATATTTATTATATTAGATTATGTTATTATTTATTATATGCTTTATTATATATTATTTATTATATTATATTTATATATTATACATATTAATATATTATATATTTAACATATTATATTTATATTATATATTATATTATATTATTATTTATCATATGCTTTATTATATATTATTTATTATATTATATTTATATATTATATATTTATTATACATATTAATATATTATATATTTAACATATTATATTTATATTTTATATTTTTTATATTATATATTTATTATATTAGATTATGTTATTATTTATTATATGCTTTATTATATATTATTTATTATATTCTATTTATATATTATATATTATACATATTAATATAGTATATATTTAACATATTATATTTATATTATATATTTTTATATTATATATTATATTAGCTTATATTATTATTTATTATATGCTTTATTATATATTATTTTATATTTATATATTTATTATATTTAAATATTACATATTTATTATATATATATTTTATATATTAATGTATTATGTATTTAACATATATTTATATTTATTATATTATTATTTCTTAATTATTATTCAACCTATAGCCTAACATGTTGATCCAGAGGAAGGCAAAAAAAACCCATGTGGCAAATAGCGCCACATTGGGGAAAAAATTCCTTCCTGACTCCACATACGGCAATCAGACTAGCTCCCTGGATCAACGCCCTATCAAGGAATCGAGTATATACACCCTGTACACCATACCAGCATACTTCTCTACTATCTCCAGTTCTTCATCGTCTTCTAGCTGTTCTTCTAGGACCGTCAGCCATGTTTCTCTTCCCATCATGTTCTTCTCCTTGCAGGTCCTGCAGCTCTGTTTCCAGGCGTTAGTGGATATTCCTCTCTCTCTTCCATGCCCAGTGGTCAGGGTCTTCTGCCATGATCTAAAATAAAATAAGTTATTATAATCAGAGTGTAAAGGGCATATGTCTCCATTAATCATAATCCAATTTGCATATATTTTAGACCTGATGATACTGGTGTGATGACTGAAAATCCATGTCAGAATGACTTTATAATCACTTATTAAAGTTTTCTTGCTTGATATTAGAACAAGCATGTCATGAGTCCAGCTATGGCTGCAGTCATAAAATGCTCTGCCTAATATCAGGATTACACGACCATTTTGACGTGGCTTTACAAAGTAAGTACAAGTGCCTCATCAGGTCTAAGGGATTTATTTAAGCATACTCTTTATATTGTGATATCTAATTACAGATCAGCTTTATATTATTATTGTCTCTATTGCTCACCAGATCACACGTGTCCCGATCCACCCAAGCCCGGAATCCCATCCTGGTGAGCAGAACATTGCGGCATTGTAGCAGTTGGTCCTTCCTCATCCTCCACTTCCGTCCAAGGGCCCAGCGGTAGATCTTCTGTCGATATCGCACCTCTTCTTGCTCAAACTGGTTGGCTAAAAACCTTGGAGGGAAGAGAAATGAAACCAAATAAATTACAATCCACTTCAGAAGAAAATACAGACAACAACAACAAATGCCATTATCATGTATTTAGCCGAGTGGCCGAAAAGAGATTTTGGTTTTACAATAAAATAAACAATGTTATTTATAGACGTGAATGTGTAATAATAAAAGAGACTCACAGAGCTGGAAAGAAGAAGGTTCCATATTCTGAAGATGGCAGTCCTGCTCTCCTGAAGTAAGCGACGACCATGGCGAGGAGATACTGGAGGGAGGAGAAGCCGAGTTAGAGGGATATATAACACAGCACATATCTGTCAGTAGATTCCTAGGTTTGGTCATATCTGGCCACTATTACATAAGAATAAGCCCTTTATTTCCCTATGATGGATCTTCTCAGATCTGGAGGATTTCTTATCCTTCACTACAATAATACCTTGTCCGAAATCTTAAGACAGCTGTCCCTGGCTAGAAAACACCTGATGTATTCTTCTTCTACAAAAATGAGGAAAATAGTATTATTTCACTATGAACTTTGTAATGAAATCCTGTTTAATCCTATTAATTCTAAATTAATGGGGTTGTAGGGCTCCTCATCAATGATGGATTATCCTCAGGATCGCTCATCAGTGTCAGATTGGTGGAGATTTGGCGCCCGACACCCACTGATCAGATACTGAAGAATTGTCCTAAAGACATGCCATCAGTATTGAGGTGACACCAAAACCCTGACACTGCTCACCACCACATAGTGACCGCTCCTGTCTGCTGTATCATACTAGGTGTGATTATAAGAGGAGGAGGGAGAACACTTCCCTACATGTTTCTCCACCATAATACACATAAAATAGATTAATATAAAATACATCTCATATAATCTAACACTTTGTATCTGGAAACCTTGGAAGGTGCAATGAGTCTTACCAAGGAGTGCGGTGAAAGCTGCCCGCTCTTCCGGCTGGGGGATGTCATCTTCTGTCTTCCTCCTCTTGGCCTCTTCCTGGGCGGCAGACCGTGAGCTGTAATAGAAGAGGTAGATATTATATTATTAGGCCTCACGCTCATGGCCGTACTGTGGCTACACATAACTCACATCCTGATGGGTGTTCTCCTCATGGGGATCTGACATTAGTTTGGAGCTGTACATGGGATAAATATGTGTAGTGGTGGTGTGTAATGGTCACTATGGACTTTCCGGTGTAAGTGTATGGATTGTGATGACCGCAGTGATGGAACCTCATCTACTTACCACTCCTCTTCATACTGGGCAATCAGTTCTCTCTTCCGCTTCCTCATGGCCATTCTTACTCTTCTTCCTGGAAACTACCATACAGAAAAAGGAAATCCTGAGTATGCAGAGGATGGCGCTTTCTATAGGATCTCTAGTAGAGTAATGCTATCAACCTAATGTGTAACCAAAAACGTAACTACCACGGCCTACATTACATGTTTTGCCGTATTGCAGCTTTATTGACTTGATTGGTATTTAGTTGTAATATCCAACATGACCCACTGACAGAAGTGGCGCTGTAGCTAGTAAACAAAGCAAACCCTATTTTCTTCTTACAGCACCACTCCAGCCTTTTGTTTATACTGCTAAAGACGCACTTTAAATGTAAGCCGCCTGACCACGTTGTTATACAGACAGTGCTCCGCTCCTGTGGTGCCATCTTGTGCCCGTAACTTCTGACTGGCTGCAAGTGAGAAGTTACGTCACAAGAGCTCAATGCAAGTCTATGAGCGCCAGAACTAGGCTCTCATGCAGATGTATTGAAAAGTGACCCCTGCGCCGCTCCATGAAACACTGGAGCTGATGGTAGGTCACTTTTCATCAGAGACTGATAGAAGCAACAATGGAAAAGGATTAAAGTAGCGACAGATGAGGATGAGGCAGGGGCCAGGAGAATCACATATAAGGCACCACTCCTGCGGTGCACTAACGAGAAAGAGAACCGCTGGAGTGGTGCTTTAAAAAAAATATATAATCGGTCATCTATGTCTAACCAGATTGATTTTATGTCCTATGGTAAGAGAAGACTACACATATCTACACTATACTGACCGCACTGTGACCCGCCATATAAACCTCTGCATATATCCGCTACCTCCCTGTATAGTAACTGAGGAGCCAGTAACATATTCTTCATATCTCCACTATATGTATTATATAACTATTATATACAGGCTAATAATGGCCATGCACTTCTAAATATTGGATCTGGGAATTTCTAGGAGAAATATGTGGCCCCGTATTTTTCAGATTAATCTTTACACATCATTATCCACATTGTAAATATTTTCTCAGAATCCCCATATTTTATCCCATTTATCCGTTATCACCCCGTTATCTATATTTGGGTCTTTATGGTGAAATCATTTCCTTTTTTCTATGTGTTGCTTCCAGTATAGATCCCAACTGTCAGTATCCGGGATGAGATAAGTCGGCAGTTTACTCCTCACACAATGATTCTCACCTCTGTAGAGCGGCCGGTGGCGGCTGTCTCTCCCAATCAGCAGGTAACGATCCGGGTATCAATGCAAAGTGTCGCTTCTAGGAATCAATAAGGAGGCGGTCTCTTCTCTAATAGAGCAATCGCAGACTGGCACCAACTGACGTTTTTTTTCTTTCTTTGAATTCAAATCCTGCAATGTGATTGGTTGATGGTTGAGACACATGATGCATGCGGCGCTAAATTTAAAGGGACAGCGCATTCTAGTAATGCTATAAGGAGAGGCAATGTTTGACTTTTATCTCTATCTTTGTAGTTTTCCTCTTTATTCCAATGTGTTATTTGGGGAAGATGTCATGTTATTCCATTTATTAACTGATGTTTGGGAAATGGCAGCAGTGAAAACCCCATGTAATAATGATGATACTAAAGTCATGTGATGAGAGAAGTGTGATGTGTAACATGTTCACTAGATCGTCCAATGGAAGAGAGTAATTGTCATCTGCTTTCTTTCTCCCTGTAAAGTCATTATTCAACCTCCTTAATGACAAGGTCAATTTTCATTTTTGTGTCTTTGTTTCTTCCTCTACTTATCCAAAACTCACAACTTTTTTATTTTTCTGTCCACATAGCCCTATGATTGCTTCTTTTTTGGGGCGAGAAGTTGTACTTTTGAATGACTCCATTCATTTCACCACATAGTGTACAAGAAAACATTCAAAAATTCAAAGGAAGGAGAAATTGTAAAAGCGAAAAAGGAATTCTCACATTGCTTTTAGAACTGTAGGATGTATTATACTGTATGGACTATAGGGTCCATTATATTGTGTGGATGACTATGTGGTGAATTATACTATAGAAAAGACAACAGGCTGCATTATACTGCATGGATTATTGGGTGCATCATGCTGTATAGACTATCTGGTGCATTATGCTGTATGGATTATGGGGTGCATTATGTTGTATCGACTATGGGATGCACTATACTTTGAGGACTATGAGGTGCATTATATTATACGGAGGACTATGGGGTCATCATACTATACAGAGGACTATTGGTGCATTATGCTGTATGGACCATGTATTGCATTATGTTGTATGGACTATGGGATGCATTATACTATACAGAGGACTTTGGGGTGCATTATACTGTATAGAGCAGTGGTCCCCAACCTTTTTTGCACCAGGGAGAGGCTTCAAGCAAGACCATTCTTCCATGGCCCGGCAGGGTGGGGATGGAGGTGTTGCAAGGGCTGGGCTTTGGTCATAAGGGGGCGGGGCTATGGACGGGGTTGTAGTTTAGTAGTGCATACTTATTATTTAATTATAACATTTATAATTTGACTCAACTCACCATAGGTTTTGAATGAGTGGAAGCACTGGGCTACTTCTACTGATGACCGTCACTGCTAATGATGATTGGAACCTACAAGGAAATGGAGCATTGAGCACTTAAAAAAAAATTGTACTGGAGTACTGTACATGCTGATTATTTTCTAATCATGGTGTAAGAAAATGTACGTGTGGTTCCCCCCATCCTGCCCAGCTCTGTGTGGCTCCCCCTATTGTATGCATGATTCCCCTGTCCCATCCTTGTATACATGGCTCTACTCCCACCCTCCCATACTTGTATACATGGCTCTGCTCCCACCCTCCCATCCTTGTATACATGGCTCCGCTCCCACCCTCCCATCCTTGTATACATGGCTCTGCTCCCACTCTCCCATCCTGTATACATGGCTCCCCTGTCCCATCCTGTATACATGGCTCCGCTCCCACTCTTCCATCCTGTATACATGGCTCCCCTGTCCCATCCTGTATGCATGGCTCCACTCACACCCTCACATCCTGTGTACATGGCTCTGCTTCCACCCTCCCATCCTGTATACATGGCTCTGCTTCCACCATCCCATCCTGTATACATGGCTCCGCTCCCACCATCCCACACTTGTATATATGGCTCCGCAAGCACCCTCCCTCCCTTGTATATATGGCTCCGCTCCCACCCATGTATGCATGGCTGGGCTCCCCGGTCCTCCCCCATCATACTTACCCTCACGTCGCTGATCTTCCCTGCATCTCGGTGCATCAGCTTCTTCCTGTGCGGAGCGGTCACGTGGTACCACTCATTTAAGGTCATGAATATGGACGCCACGCCTATGGGAGAGGAGTGGACTGGTGGTTGGGGACCCCTGGTATAGAGTATGGGGAGCAATATACTATACAGAGGACTATGGAATGCATTATGCTGTATGAAGTATGGGGTGCATTATACTATACAGAGGACTATGGGGTGCATTATACTCTAGGGAGCATGTGGTGCATTCTATTATGAAGAGGACAAAGTGATGCATTATACTGTATGGATCGTTGTGCGAGGGTCACAGTTGGGTGATCATACGATGTAGGGGACATCATACTTTTCTGGGTGAGTTTTGGGGAGGGGTACAGTAGGGTCATCATACTGTGAGTGTGGAGGGTACTGTGGAGGATTTTACTGTGGTGGTATCTTACAGTGTCTGTGGGGCCCTTTTTTGACATCATACTTTGAGTGCAATGATAGGGCTCCAGTCCAGAATATTAGAGGACACACAGTACCAAACAGGTGCAGAAATAGGGACACAGATGGCAGCAGTGGCTCAGCATTGGGTTATCAGCAGGATAAGGAGTTTGTGCAGGTCCGGGTTAGATGTGGATGGTGCCTGAAATTTGAGAAATCACATGTATTTTTGTTGTAATCTCTGCAGCCGAGTCCTGGCTGGAGCAGTTGTCATGTCGGTCTGGGCCCGATGGAAAAGACAGGAAAAGTAAATGATTCCAGCAGAAAGAACGTCAGCTGTAACTCAGCATCAATAACAGTACTGTAATCCCTTATATGTTCTGCAGGACTGGTACTGGTATCTACCACTATATACAGTTGGGGAAATAAGTATTTAATCCCTTGCTGACTTTGTAAGTTTGCCCACTGACAAAGACATGAACAGTCTGTATTTTTAAGGGTCGGTTAATTTTAACACTGAGAGACAGAATATCGAAAATAAAATCCAGAAAATCACATTGTATAAATTATATAATTTTATTTTCATTCTGCTGTGAGAAATAAGTATTTGATACCCTACCAACCATTAAGAGTTCTAGCTCTTACAGACGTGTTAGACGTTCCAAATCAACTCGTTACTTGCATTAAAGACAGCTGTCTTACATAGTCACCTTTATAAAAAGATTTTTGTCCACAGACTCAATCAGTCAGACTTTAACCTCTACAACATGGGCAATACCAAAGAGCTTTATAAGGATGTCAGGGACAAGATCATATGCAAATAAAGTCCGTGGAGCCTCATTTAAGAGTCTCAAACACAGGACTAGCCAGATCTTCCTCCAGGGAAGGACCCAGCTAAGGAGTGGCTCCTGGGATGATCAACGTGTGACTGGACACACCGCCTCCAGCAGGGCGAATTTCTATCACACACGTGACCCTGGATACACCGCCTCCAGTAGGGCGAATTTAAATAATATAACGTGCAGCCGGATACACCGCCTCCAGCAGGCGAATTTCAGAATTACACGTGAAACTGGATACACCGCCTCCAGCAGGGCGAATTTAAATAATAAGGGGAAACACCAGGGAAACCGATATAATGGAGGGCCCTGCAATAGGGAACGGGGACGTGGAGACCTTCTGCTCTCCCCTGAGCCAATCTCTACGCTCCTAACAGTCCCTATACAGGCTCCGCACCTGTCCCCGAGCTGGAACCTAAGAACTCTAGCTCGCCCTGCACCTAGCCCTTTCTAATGAAATGGACAGTGCAGAAACTAATCCCACCACTGCAATAAAACATACATTGAGGAAAGTGACAAACAGGGAAACACCACTTAGCTTTGCTCTATTGCTCTTGCTCCCAGCAACAGAGTCCACCACCAGAATGCAGCTTTCCTCCTGAATAGCTGCCACCAAGCTCTGTCAGAGCTGCAAGGAAATCCCCTCTGTGACTGCTTCCACACCAGGACTCTGACTGTGCTGCAAGTAACTCTCTCTAGCTCCTTCCTCCACCAAGTATGGTTGGAAATGACCACTATCACCAAACAGTGATTGCAACACCTGACACTCTTTTATAGCAGATCCAGAGCAATCACACCTGCTATATAATCACGTGCGCTAAACTAAAGTAACCAGTGTGCAATGACCCTAATGGCCACCGGGGGCAAAACTATCTTTAAGCACACAGCTTAAGGAAAAAAAAGGTTACTAGTGCATTTATCTGTCATAATCCAACCAGGATCATGACAGCTCCTTTCGGAAACCACCATTACCACCATATTAAGTAGCCCTTTAAGTCAATATCCAGCTCCCTGGGAAATACGAATATGCAAATAAATTCCGTGGAGCCTCATTTGAGAGTCTCAAACACGGGACTAGCCAGATCTTCCTCCAGGGAAGGACCCAGCCAAGGAGTGGCTTCTTTCGGAAACCACCATTACCACCATATTAAGTGGTCCTTTAAGTCAATATCCAACTCTTTATGAGTATACAGATATGACAAGGGAAATACAAAGGCCAGGTATCCATCCACAGACAGCTGTTTCGGGGGTGTTGCCCCTCATCAGTGTGGAGAAGGATTCTGGCTAGGTGGGAGCAATGCCTAGTAGACTAACATCACAAAACAATCACTGACCTCAGGGAGACCAGTCAAAGAAAACACTGCGGCAGCCGGCAAAGGCGCTCAATCAGTGAAATCCTAGGTGCATTGCTCTCTGGGAAATACTAATATGCAAATAAAGTCCGTGGAGCCTCATTTAAGAGTCTCAAACACGGGACTAGCCAGATCTTCCTCCAGGGAAGGACCCAGCCAAAGAATGGTGGTTTCCTTTCGGAAACCACCATTACCACCATATTAAGTGGCCCTTTAAGTCAATATCCAGCTATTTATGAGTCTCCACGGACTTTATTTGCATATTTTAATTATACATCATAAAAATACACAGCAGTACAATACAATATATATGGGAGCAATTAATGCAAAAATTTGGCCTATACTGTACACAGGTATAAAGGAGGCTCCAAACAAAGATTATTGTGCACAAGTGCACAAGTATGGATCCTATAGTTCATTTAACAAAGTGCGTTATATATCAATGGTAGCCCAACTAGAATCCATAGGACTAAAGAATCCAAGAATATAATGAAAAAAAAATTAAATTTCTAAATAGAGTATATCTATGATGAATATCAAGGATCATAAAATCTTACTCTAATAAGAAGCCAATATAAGCCTCAATCACATGGAGGCAACAGTATGCATATATTTAATCAGACAATGCATAGTGCAAAATATGAGCAAAAAGTGCTAGAGTAAATATAGCTGTGACATGCAGCAGAAAATTATGAACCTCCAGATTGTAAGAGTATATGCGTATAAAGAACCAATCCTAAACTTAGTGTAAGAGACAAACATGCTGAAGAGTAATGCATTGTGCAATCATAAAAACGCATGAGCTGTTATGGACATAAGGTGGCATTAAGTAAAGCAGAACTGGAGAGGAAAGCATTAAAAGCTGCTGCTGCAAGGCACATCCTGTACATGGATGGCCTTGGCACCCCTGACGCGCGTTTCGCGGTAAAGCTTTTTCTTAAGGGAATGTGCGTATTGAATGCTCTTAGAACGATCTAATTATAGAGCGCCTACAATGCCGGTCACAGTGGTCAGGTAATGGCGCTTCCGTTAGGCAACCCCATGTGACGTCAGCCCGACTCAGCGTCAGATGACACCCAGTCCGCCCCCAGCCTGACGCGTCAGAGCAGGGAGGAGGAATGGGCGGCAAGAAAGACGCGTTGCCTTGATGACGCCAGAACCAGGAAGCCAGCAGAAGCGCACACCGCAGTGATCAATAATAAAATTATCAGCCTGCAGCAGCATAGAGATATAAGAGCAAAATATAAGAAATATCAATATATAAGAGAGAAAGAAGA
Organism: Dendrobates tinctorius; assembly: GCF_039654945.1. Lineage (NCBI taxonomy): Eukaryota > Metazoa > Chordata > Amphibia > Anura > Dendrobatidae > Dendrobates > Dendrobates tinctorius. The sequence continues at coordinate 17,908,836 of NW_027361706.1, read as the reverse complement.
CATATAAATATATAAAGTGCATACGTGCATATCATATCTGATATTTCAATAATATAAATACATATATAAAGTGCATTATAAACATCATTTACCAACAGAACAAGTGTTGAAAAGAGACATATATGTGCATCTATAAAGTGCTGGAGTGCATATGCCAATATATAATAGTATATAAGATATACAAAAAATTAATATTTAAACAAGTGTATAAATAAATTTTATATCTATAAAGTGCTTAAATATGTATAACAGAAGATGTGCATAACAAATTTATGACCAAATAGATGACAAAATAAATAGTTATCTTTATACATAGAAACAACAATATAATAGAGTGACAATATGTTCTTCTAAATATCTTCTCTGTATATAATCTTGCTGCTCATGGAAGATGAAAAATAGGCTGTAGGGCAAAACAGGGCTCAGTTCATAAAGTGCATCATCCGAAATATCAGGCATTATAAATTAAAGATATCTAAAAATATATACAAAAGAACATAGATTAAAATACAAAAATTAAAATAAATGCAAGAGCATTTCTGTAAAAATGGAGCAAAGCTTAATATTTCATTCAAACCAGCTGGTTGGACCGATTGAATCTTAGAGATCCAACGGGCTTCTAATTGTGCAAGGTTTTTTCTCCAATTACCCCCCCTTAAATCAATATGCACCCTATCGATACCAGTGACGCTCAATAATTTGGCATCACAGTTGTGGCATGCTTTAAAATGTTTAGCTATCGGTTTTAATGATGCCCAATTATCTTCATCTTTTGCTTTTAGAATGTCAAGATGGTGCTCTCTTACCCTAATTTTCAAGGGCCTGGATGTTAATCCAGCATAAATTTTAGGGCATGGACACACTGCATAATATACCACGCCCACAGAGTCACAGGTTATATGCTGAGTAATAGTAAATTCTTTCTTACCGTTACTAGAATTAAATTTGAGAGCTCGTTGCATATTAGGGCAGGCTATGCATTTACCTCAGGGGTAAAAACCCCATTTGGGTCTATGGAGTCCAAAAGTATTATCAGATGTAGGTTCCGGGTAGTGGCTATGTACAAGTTGATCCCTGAGGTTAGGTGGACGCCTGTAGGTAATAGATGGTTTTGAAGGGATGTATTTAGCCAAAGTGCGATCCATCTGTAAAATAGGCCAATATTTGTTTAAAATATCCCTCATTTTCATCCATTGATGATTATATGTAGAAATGAATCTTACTGTGGATCCATCCTCAACTTTGGCCCGTGGTTGTAACAAATCATCTCTGTTAGCTCTTTTAGCTCTTGCGAGACCCTTCTTTATGCTCCTCTTAGAGTAGCCACGCTCCCTGAAACTATCAGATAATAGATCAGCCTGTTCGATGAAAGTCCGTTGTGAAGAGCAGATTCTTTGGGCCTCAAAAATTGACCAGTGGGTATTCCATTTTTCAACGGCTGTGGATGAGAAGAGGAAGCATGTAATTTGGCGTTCACTGCGGTTTCTTTGCGAAAAACATTTGTTTCCAAAATGCCATTATCGCCTTTTGAAATCAATATATCCAGAAAATCAATACTAGTCCTACTATATTTGCAAGTTAATTTAATGTTCAAAATATTGTCATTCAAGATGTCAACAAATGCAAGAAGGTCTTGCTCAGGACCCTGCCAGATAACCAGAACGTCATCTATATAACGAACCCATAATAGGGCTCCTTCAATATATGCTATGGGGTTTGAAAAAAAGATGGATTGCTCCCATTTATCCAAAAATAGGTTTGCATATGATGATGCATATGCTGCCCCCATTGCGGTTCCCTGCTTCTGTAAGTAAATGCCTCCTTTGAAAGTAAAGTAATTATGCTCTAAGGCATATCTGAGAAGTGTTAGTAGGAATTCAATGAATTCATTGTCATAATTAGATGAATGCAAGAAAGACTTAACTGCCAAAATACCATCTTCATGTTGAATAGATGTGTATAAAGACTCAACGTCCATAGAGGCAAGCCCGGATGCCTGCCCCAAAGGGGCTACAGGGAGGGCGCACATGACTAAGGAGGGATGCTAGGCCTGAGGGTTAGTGAAGGGTTAAGGTGTAGTGCTTTTGTGTTTGTGGGGAAGGTGTGGGGTGGAGCTATGGGGCTTATGGTACAATGTGAGTTGGCAGGGAGTGGTCAGTTGTGGGATGGATATATAGGGCAGAACTGTGGGGGGATGGTCATTCCTTACCTTGCAGACGTCCGGAATTGTCAGCCCCTCACATCTGGGACTTCAGCTTGAATCTTTGGATCCAGAAGATGTAATACCTCGTGGCACAGATGAAGAGGATGATGGAGCAGCGCGGCCAGCAGTGGATGAAGGGACAGCTGCAGCGATGGTCCGGTGATGGCGACGGCGGAGAAGATGGGACCCCTCTGCCTCCGAAGCGGCAGCGACGATCACGGCCTCCTGAGCACCTCAGCCCGGAGTTAGGTTTGCAGCGGAGGATGAGCCCCATTAGCAGACCTGTTGCAGAAGACATCGCGGGGCCGGAGCCAGAAGTCGAGAAGCAGGCAGCAAGACAGCGGGGCGTTGAGTGACGTGGCCGGCCTCCCCTCCATTTCGGATTGCGGCACACAGTGGTGACGCGCACGTCGCGGCCACGTTACCCGGCGTGGTCACCTGACCCGGCGCGGTCATCGGCATCGGTGGACGGCGGTGACGTGATGCGGCAAGGAGCCCGGTGGCGAGGTGGTGTGTGACGTCACCGGCCTCAGTTCCTTTCTCGCGGGGCTGGGGGGAAGCGGGCGGTGGCACGGTCATGTGGCCACCCTTCAGCAGCCAAGGGCCACAGGTCATGTGGTCCGGCGTCGCGTTCCCTCTGCGTTGGGTGCCAGATTCAGGATGTGTTGCCTTCGGCTGGAGCACCAACCTTCCCCCCCCCTATTTGAGGCTCCGAGCCGGTGACTTTTTGCAAAGCGTTCCCGGACGGACAGTTGGTCTGGGCGCTGGCGCTGCGGCCCAGGAGGGCTGCAGTCGGCGTAGATCCATGGAGAAGATCGCAGTTGCGGTGCTCGACGCAGAGGACACGTGACGGCTGTTCCGTGGGGTTCCGCGGAGTCAGCCTAGTAAGTAAGGCTCACTTAAACCTTTATTAATGTCTAGATTATATTGGTTGGGAAGGGTGTTGCTACGTATGGTTTCGCACTAGGGTGGTAGTTGGTTTGTCACGGGGGTTCGGAACTATGCACGGCTGGTCCATGTGGCCAGCGTTCGAATCTGCGAGGGAATGGTTGCTTTGTGGTCCAGGAGGCCGTTTTGTGCACGTCATGAGTGTTGGGTGGTTTTTATTTTCATGCTAGTTTGTTTTCATGATAGTGGGTATATCTATAGTAAGTAAGGCTCACTAAGGCTAGTTTCACACTAGCGCTTTTGAGCGCAGCGACGGCCTGCGCACGGCCGCCGCTAAGCCCCGCCCCCTGCCGCGCCTCCGCCGGTAGCTCTGCCTACCGGCGCATGACGCTGCATGCGTCCTGCATCCCCTATCTTTGTCACTGGGGGCGCAGGCCGTGCGCAGTATGCGTTTGGCGGCGCATGCGCCTTTTTGACGGTGCGCCGAGCGCAACCAAACTGCAGCAGGTTGCGTTTGGCGCAGGTCGGCGCACAGTCAAAAGGACGCATGTGCCGCCAAACGCATACTGCGCACGGCCTGCGCCCCCAGTGATAAAGATAGGGGACGCAGGATGCATGCAGCGTCATGCGCCGGTAGGCGGAGCTACCGGCGGAGGTGCGGCAGGGGGCGGGGCTTAGTGGCGGCCGTGCGCAGGCCGTCGCTGCGCTCCAAAGCGCTAGTGTGAAACTAGCCTAAGGCACACTTAAACCTTTATTAATGTCTAGATTATATTGGTTGGGAAGGGTGTTGCTACGTATGGTTTCGGGTGCACTAGGGTGGTAGTGTGTTTGTCTGGGGGTTCGGAAAGATGCGCGGCTGGTCCATGTGGACAGCATTCGAATCTGTGAGGGAATGGTTGCTTTGTGGTCCAGGAGGCTGTTTTGTGCACTTCATGAGTGTTGGGAGGTTTTTTTTTATTTTCATGCTAGTTTGCTTTTATGATAGTGGGTATATCTATAGGTGACGACATCATTTTATTTTGGTTGATATAATTGTGCTTGCATTCTCTGGGTGTTTGTGTATGACTGGTGGTGATTCCATGGCGGTTTGTGAGTAATTCCGGTGGTGATACGGATATTGGCAGAGCGGTGGTGGATAGCCATATCCATGCCGGTTTTATGGTTTATTGTTATAGGCATGGGGTCTTTTGGCTGGAGGATTATCGCCGCGCCTAGTATTTGATAAGGGTTTGATGGTAGTTCACTGATGTGGTGAGCAGTTTTATCGCCGCGCCTAGTATTTGATAAGGGTTTGATGGCAGTTCACTGACGTGGTGAGCTGTTTGGGGGGTGCACCGGGCGGCTTAATCTTTCACGTTACAGTGGGGTGTGTGCTATTGCTGGTCAGAGGTGAGGGGGTAGGTGGTCGAGTTTTCATTACGGTGTGTTTTATTTATATGCCTCGGTCCGGGTTCGGTTCTCCAATAGGGGCTTTGAGTGTACTAAGGGTTTTCATGTTCACTAGGGGCATTATGGTTTGTTGCGGCAGACGTTCAGGAGAGGTCGAGATGCTTGGGACGGCAGATCTTTTGGGAACCTGCCTTTCTGGCAGCAATGGATGACATTTCCCCCGGGGGGCTTGGAGTTGACCTTTTACCGGATTTGTTTTCCTGGTTAATTTCTTGGGGTATGTAGATATTGCGTGGAGCTGGGGTTTTATGGTTGGTCAATGTCTGGTTGTTGAGGTCCGTGGTTTGGTTTCTGTGTGGTAGTCAGGGATTATCTGGTATTAGGGATGGTGGAGTGCTTATTTTCTGTTCATGGTCCAACCTGGGACTACTAGGGATTATCTGGTATTAGGGAAGGTGGTGTGCTTATTTTCTGTTCATGGTCCAACCCTTGACTACTTATGGTTTCTTCATGCTCAGGGCGTATTTGCGGTTATCATGTGTTTGGATAAGTCAACGTGTTTGATTCACCTGGGGCCCTATGTCTAAGTCAGGTTAGGTTAACGAGTACATTGTGTCAGGTCGGGGGTCGTTATTAGGTTCCCGTGTATATCGCGCTGCTGTTTTGGGGGTTGAGTTTGGTTATTGAATACGTGGGTCTACGAGCCACTGGGGGCTTTTGCATGATCTGCAGTCATATGGCGTTCTTACGGTAATTTGCTGGTCGTGGCTGCCCAGGGGCAGTTTTAACAACTTTTGTACGTAAGGACTGGTGGGTTCTCACTGCGGTTCTTTAGGGTTGCCGATTGAGCTTTTGGCAGACTGTATCGGGTGGTATTTGTTACAGCAGTTGATGGCAGCTACGTAGGAGTTTATTATACAGAGTGGGTAGTTTTCGTTACGATGGACTAGGAGGTTTATTGTGGGTGCAGCTGGTCCTGCTTTGCCTTCTGGGTATACAGCTCTCCTTAGAGTCTTTTCTTTTGGGTGCCCCCGGACGGGGGGCTAGGGTGAAGTGTTGCGCAAGGATGATGCAACATTTGAGTTGGGTAACCCAGCGTGTGCTTTACTGGTCTCGGGGATCCTGGTTGGTGAACGGTTTGTTTATACAGCGGGTGTTGTTCCATTTGTCGGGAATTCTGTATAGAGCATGAAGCAGGACATGTTGTTTCGATGGCCGTGTGAATGGTCTCCCGCGTGGGTGTAGCCCGTCCGGCAATACATGGCTATGTCATTCATTCCGTTATGCGCACTTGTCAGGACCGGCTGGTATTATGTGGACACGGTTGTGGTGCAGCGCAGCTGCGGGGGAGGTGTACTTTAGGTAGTGGGTGAGCAGGTTGCAACTATAACATTACTTTCATTAATGGCGGGCTGGTGGTACGCCGTGGCAGGGGAAGCTAGTGCGATGTGCATTGACTTTTAATGATTCTAAGGACCTGGTAATCGTCTGGGGCTGTGCTCCGTTTGGGGGTGTTTTTTGCGGTACATTAAGGCTGAGTGGTGGACAAGCATCGGGCACCGGTGAGTGCTATGTTTTGACGGATGGCCCGGGTTTATGGTGTCTGGGGTTTTCGGGAGACGTGATGTGTGTCTGAGTTTTCCTGGACTTCAGGTGGTGTGGAGTCGCTTTTCTTTCTTTTTGTGAGTAGTGTAGAATCCGCAGTTCAGCGGGGAATGGGTGCGGAGTACATCTCACTTTTGGTAAGAGGGTGGCAACAGTAGTGTTGTGATTCTGGGTTCGAAGTGCACGGGTGATGCACACAATTAATTCGTTTCCGGGACATGGTGATTCCGGGGTGGATTGGTTTATGTTTTTGAGTTGGGTGGATATTTTAAGATCGATGCTATCACGCAGGGTTGACGGGACCAACAGCGTTTTGGTACTGCACGTGTGTGGTGGAGACTTGGTCGCTGGGGCGTCAAGGGGTTTGATCTGAGACATCGGGCCTGAATGCTGTGGTTCATTTCTTCCTGCCTGGGAGCCATGCTCGTGTTGTTGTTCATGACTACATAGTGGGTTTTACTGGGCACGTTTTTCAAGAATCTGTCGGAGGTTGGGGAACCAGTGTAGGTTCTTTTGTTACGTCAATAATGGTTGGCTTTGATTATTATCAGGTGGAGTGCAATTTTCTGCCTGGGAGCCATGCTCGTGTTGTTTTTCATAGGGGCTCCTGTTTGGAATGACTACATAGTGGGTTTTACTGGGCACATTTTCAAGAATCTATCGGAGGTTTGGGGAACCAATGTAGGTTCTTTTGTTCACGGCAATAATGGGTGGCTTTGATTAATTATTAGGTGAAGTGAAATTTTCGGAGGCGCCTGCAATGTTGCGGTCTCAACGAGGCAGAGGCGGCGGCTCAGGTTGGGGACTGGTCGCGCAGGCGGTGCATAGGATTGGACGATGCGGTTGGCTAGTTGCAGGTCTTGGGTGTGGCTGACCTTGTTGTACTGGTGGTTTGGTGTAGGTTGGCATTGTGAGGTCTAATGGGGATCAGTTTTGATCGATTGGTCTTGGTACAGAAGCATTGGTTACTCGAGCCGCAGAGTCGGCTCGGGTTGGGTTTTTTGGTGGTGGTACTCGCACGTACAAGGTGTCATACGTGCTCGAGGTGGCGGTAAGGAGGGGGGTATTTGAAGTCGGTGGATTGCACAAAGAGCGGGGGGTGAACCCAGTGCAGGAGCGGGTTACCCCTGGTGGTGCAATGGTATACTTGGTTAAGGTGGGTCCCAGCTGTGCTGGGTCACAGCGGGACATGTTAACGTGGGACCCTGCTGTGCTGGGTCACAGCGGGGCATGTTAACGTGGGTCCCTGCTGGGCTGGGTCCCAGCAGGACATTGGTTGGGCAACACTCGGCTGGGTGTCCTCGAGCCGGTGTGGTGCGGCTGAGGGTACGTGGTGGAGCTGGTGTTGCAATCATGTACAATGGACTCTTCATTTACCCCACCCTCCTTTTGCTGGTGGTTATGTTTATGGAATATTTCTACGTTTATGGATAAAATGTTATTGCTTGTTTGGTGTTAATAAACGGGGCTGCTGTGGCCTTTTACATCCAATGTCACGCAGTCGTGTCTTATTTAAGTTTAGAAGGGGTAAGTGTGGGTTTTGGGATGGGTCATTACAGTGAAGCCGTCAGTCAGACTTTCCTAAGTCAAGGCAAGCCCGGACGCCTGCCCCAAAGGGGCTACAGGGAGGGCGCACATGACTAAGGAGGTATGCTAGGCCTGAGGGTTAGTGAAGGGTTAAGGTGTAGTGCTTTTGTGTTTGTGGGGAAGGTATGGGGGTGGAGCTATAGGGCTTATGGCGCAATGTGAGTTGGCAGGGAGTGGTCAGTTGTGGGTTGGATACATAGGGCAGAACTGTGGGGGGATGGTCATTCCTTACTTTGCAGATGTCCGGAATCTTCCCGCCCTCCCGCCCTAATTTTAGGATCTTCTGGGGATCGACATGGTGAAGAGAAGAAGAGGTTTGACGTTGTCGCAGCAGTCGGCGGAAAGGAGGGGGGTATTTGAAGTCGGTGGATTGCACAAAGAGCGGGGGGGTGAACCCAGTGCGGGAGCGGGTTACCCCTGGTGGTGCAATGGTATACTTGGTTAAGGTGGGTCCCAGCTGTGCTGGGTCACAGCGGGACATGTTAATGTGGGACCCTGCTGTGCTGGGTCACAGCGGGGCATGTTAATGTGGGTCCCTGCTGGGCTGGGTCCCAGCAGGACATTGGTTGGGCAACACTCGGCTGGGTGTCCTCGAGCCGGTGTGGTGCGGCTGAGGGCACGTGGTAGAGCTGGTGTTGCAATCATGTACAATGGACTCTTCATTTACCCCACCCTCCTTTTGCTGGTGGTTATGTTTATGGAATATTTCTATGTTTATGGATAAAATGTTATTGCTTGTTTGGTGTTAATAAACGGGGCTGCTGTGGCCTTTTACATCCAATGTCACGCAGTCGTGTCTTATTTAAGTTAAGAAGGGGTAAGTGTGGGTTTTGGGATGGGTCATTACAGTGAAGCCGTCAGTCAGACTTTCCTAAGTTATGACCAACCACATATCATCTTCGATCGGGATTCCTTCTATCTTTTTCAACACATCTCCACTATCCTTAACATAGGAGGGAAGATTGCCCACCAATGGTTTCAAGTAGAGATGAGCGACTTTGCCTTTTTTCGGGTCAAGTCGGGTTTCATGAAACCCGACTTTTGCAAAAGTCGGGTCGAACGAAATCTGCCGTTTATTGTGAAAAGTCGAAGGCCGACTGAAACACGAAACCCAATGCAAGTCAATAGGAAAGCAAAGGCGGCAGGGAGTGGAGGACAGGAAACACACCTACAGTGCCCTTTTGAAAGCAAAACACATCAATTCTTATTACTGAAGCATTTCAACCTTAATTTACTTCATAATACTAGTTACGCACTGAGAACTGGGGGTTATTTGGCTAAATTTGTGGGGGGTAGGGCTGGCTCCAGGTTTTCATGTGCCCTGGGCCAAAGAGCGCCCCTTTAACATATAGCACAACTCATGATCCTCTATTACGGCAGAGAAATAGCGGTATAGTACAATGAAAAATACTTCACTTTTTACATCTCATGACTGATATCCATTTTAAATTCTCCAATAGCTCCAAAAACGGACAGTATATTACTCCATACAGTATTATGGCCACCGCATAGTGCGCTATACAGAGTAATGAGGCCCATATATTTCTCCATACAGAATCATTGGTCCCATATAATGTTTGAAACAGTATATGATGAGCTCCACATAATGCTACAGTATATGTTGGTCCCCATGGATGAAGCTACACTGTCTTATGGGCCCAAATAATTCTCTATATATAATGAGCCCCATTTCTAATGCTCTAGTGTATAATGGGCCCTGTAAATGCTGCTCCAGTGTCTGATGTCCACCTTTGGAATGCTCCAGTGTATGGTGGGCCCCATATATCATTCTCCAGATTATAGTGCTCCCCAAAAATTGCTGTCCCAACATTGAAAACAATTAAATAAGTCTCCTCAAATAAGTCTCCTCGCTAGGGAATCCCTGTACTAGTCTGGGCGTACAGACGTGATGTCATTGCGCTCTCTGATCAGAATATCACTGTCAGGAAACGCGGAAGACGTCATGGCGGTGGAGCAGGGAGAGGTAAGTATTTCAACTTTGCAAGTGCTGTGATCCTGAGCAAGCAGGGGGGGCCCACTCGTTGGCGACGGCACTGGCACAGGGCCCCTCATAGTACGGCGGTGTGTCTGACGGTGGGTGGGCCAAACCTGCACTTTCATCTGCACCTTCCTCTTTGTCACCGTGTAAGGTGGTACAGTATATGGAAAGGGTAACCTGAGTTTCATAAGGGTCAGATTCTGGCTGTGTAGAGTGCGAGGGGAATGTAATGGTCTGGGTCAATTTACCAGCAGAATCATCTAGCAGTGGCTGGGCATCAGTTCACTTGTGGCGCCCCCAGGAGTACGGTCGCCACAGTTGCATAACCTTCCTCCTAGGGAGTGTGATGTCATGCTTGGGAGCAACGAAGGATCTCTCTAGCAGTTAAACCAACACACAACACATTTCCCACTCCAGGCCAGCAGCGAGACCTCTGAACCTGACTGCTGAGGAGCTGCTCTCTGTGGTCGGGAGGAGGCAAGTTAGGGCAGTCTGTGAAGGGAAGGGGAAGTGTGTGGACGTGAGAAGGGGAGCTGGAGGATGAGCAGAGTTAAGGCTCACTCCTAGCTGGAGCGCATGGTCCGGATTCCGGTCTCCGAGTTTGTAGGGACACTGACGTTCCAGCAGCAGAAACCGGAGGAAGTAGCAGCTGTAAATGCTCTGTACCCAACTAAGGCTCGGAGGCCCCAGCAGCGACGTGTGGGAGCCAGAAGGAAAAGGTTACGGCTGCCTGCCATACGAGAAAGTTCCAAGAGAGAGTCAACAGGGGGAACTTCATTGAACTCAGCACTGCAAGTACCTCAGATAAGCGCTAGAACGGAGGCCACACTACCTATCTGCAGAGAGAGAATTCCAAATTGGCTTCCAGGCTGACCAACTCCTTCTCCATCTGTACTTTGGGTCCTGGATGGCATTTACCAAGTCCAGGTAAAGGAACTGCATGACTGTGACTGTCCTCTTTCTCCTGCACCTGGCGCACGGCTCTGCTACATCCTGCACTGCACACCATCTACCAACTCTTTCATCTGCCCTGCGACAATGGCCCTACCCGTGCAGGGCGTCTACATCTTACCTGCACCACAACATTGTCCCAGAGAAGCGCCACTGCAGCGCTGGTCAATCTAATCAGAAACCACAGGTGGCATCATGTATCATTCACCTATAAACGTAATTCACCCCTTTGCATGGACGCCCAGGGCCACGGAACGGGTCACCACCACCGTGATACATCCCTGTGAGACATCGGCCCGGCACCGATTAACCCCACTGCCCTGGCTGGCCACCCACACTCCATGTCAGATTCATCTTGGACTGGGGAATTCACAATTTGACTTGATAACCCAGGCATGGTATGATAGAAAGAGCTACATGGACTAATGTGAAGTGTGGCCTGCTGCATCATTCACTTTGGGTGGGGGTGCAGGACACAAGGAAAGGGGTTCTTCCTGACCAGGAGCCAGCACTTGACCACTCAGTGCTTGGATTTTTTGAAACTTCAGAAGAGGAGGGCATATTTGCTGGAGTATGTTTCGGCAATGTAAGCCCAAACCAGTTCCTCATGCTCTGGTTTTAAAAGCGGTTAACCTACTCCCAGAAAAGGTAGCCTTCCAGGCGTTCCGGAGCCAGACCATGACGCAGGCTCAACACCTCCTGCCTTAGCTGCTATTGTACTTTTGCCACTACCTGAAGATGCACCACCACCATCAGCACCAGCTGCCCCCCCCCACGCACACGTCCGCGGCCTCTTCCACCAAACTTCCAAATTTAGCACAAAATAGACACAAAATAACATCAGATATATGGCAATGGCACTGTATCAGAAGCGTACAGCTCTATTCAGTCAAAGGATAATTGTCAATCTCCATATACATTCCATCAGTCACACAGAGACGCTCACAGGCTCAGTATGGATTACACAAGAATATAAAAAGTAGACAAAGTGTACAGTATCAGCAGATAGCAGGTATATATAGCATAGTTTAAACATTAACAATGTACGTCTATATATCAGGAGTAGTATTGAGCCACCCCGATAGTGTTTTGGTTCGTCGCACAGGAGGCAAGTTCGTCGAATGTTCGACGAACCACATTGAAAACAATGGCAGGCAAACACAAACACATACAAACACATAGAAAACAATTACAAAACAGCTTAAACGTTGTCCCAAAGCCGACAAAACGCTCAGAAGACAAAAATAACATATGGAAAAGGGCAACTACATTTAGAAAAGAGGTGAAGGAGTAAAAGGAGGAGGTGGAGGAGACACAGATATAGGCTTGTCATGCCCTTATGAAGTCAAGAAAGGCTGGAATAAAAATCTAAAAAACAAACAAAAAAAAAAAAGTTAAATCGAACACAATCATATACCGTCAGACTTCCCACCAATAAATTATGCCAACTGGTGATCGGGCGGCGTTATTCCCACGAACATCCAAACAGCGTCCATGAAGGCAAAGTGTTTGCTTTCCAGGGGCAGTATGATTGCAAAGCTGAACCTTAAAGGAATGTCCAAAAGGGCACCACCAGGAGTGGAGCCTGCGGCTTCATTGGACTCCACCCGGGAAACCACTACCATGCCACCTCAAGAAAAGATGCACACATTGAAAGCTTTGTTGATTCTGTGTGTGGTGTGGTATGTCCGTTTGTAGTTGTGCTAGCGATTTGTCAGCTTTATTCCCCGTTAACGAACGAGACTCCGGCATGCCCCCGCGGTACGCATCAAGCTTACTAGAGGGATACGCGAGGCTCTGGCACGCGAGATCGAGCAATATCAGGTCTATCATGGCCTTACATGTCCGGGGCTGCATACGCGCTACACTGAAAGGACCAGCTTTTGTCGCTTACAGGTGCTGATAAACAACTGAACACCGTTAGTGATGGGGATCTGTGATTTCAATTATTCCCCGCGAACGATGATTTCCCAGTAAGTGCAGGTCAACCGCAATTACGGAATTAGGGCTAACCGGCATTCCTGACAAAGTGAAAAAATTACGTGTCCAAAACAAAGGTGCTGTAGCTTGCTTAACAGCTCGGCAGCCGTTCTCAGGCCCAGCATGGATTCGACAAGATTCTAGAAAGTTGATAAAGGGTACGGTTTCACCGGGTAACACGTATATATGTAGCATTGTATACACATTAAAAACCTATGTCTATATATCAGGAGGCAGGCTCAGACGGTCTCAGGCCCTGTATGGATTTGACGTGATTGGACAAAGGTGATAAAGGGTACAATTTCACCGGATAACACGTATATATGTAGCATTGTTTACACATTAAAAACCTATGTCTATAGATCAGGAGGGAGGCTCAGACGTTCTCAGGCCCAGTTCAGCAGCACTGAAGACTCTTTCCGATAGCACACTTGCAGCTGGGCAAGCGAGCTCCTGTAAGGCATATTGGGCCAATTCAGGCCAGGCGTCCAGTTTAGCGGCCCAATAGTCAAATGGGAATGACCTGTGAGGGAGAACATCGATATGGGACAAGAAGTAGTTTGTAACCATAGTTCACAAGTGCTGTCTCCTGTCACTTTCAATCGATGCAGTATTACCAGTCGTGTGAGCGGGACTTGAAAAATCAGTTCACAACATGGTCATGAAACCCCTGTCTCCAGCGCCACTTCTGATGTGTGCACCACCAACACCTCTTCCAAGTTGCCCCCGGCCCCTACGGCTCGTGTGAGAACCATCACCACTGCTGTGTGCTGGGAATGCTGGGAATAAACCAACCGGTTTACCAGAGTTGCTTGTTTGTTAGCCAATATTAGGTCAAGGTTCTCCTGTGGCATGATGTTTTGGAATTTGCCTTTATAGCATGGATCAAGGATGCTGGCCAACCAGTAGTCGTCATCGTTCATCATTTTGGCAATGCGGGGGTCCCTTTTTAGGATCTGCAAGGCATAATCTGACATGTGGGCGAATGTTCCCGGTGTCAATGATGCACTGCGAGTGCTGGGTGAAGGAGCACTTTCTGGCAAATCCACATCCCTCCAGTCACGCACAAAGCCTGTACCAGACCTTGCCACGCCAACATTTTCTCTTGCCCCACGAGAAGCATCCTCCTCCCCTAAATAATCATCCCCATCATCATCCTCCTCCTCCTCTTCCTCTTCTTCCTCCACCTCGTCCAGGAGAGGTCCCTGAGCAGACAATGGCTGACTGTCATCAAGGCTTCCCTCCTCCTCTTCCTCATCATCCTCAGCTGCAGACGCCTGCTCCTTAATGTGCGTCAAGGTTTGCATGAGCAGACGCATAAGTGGGATGCTCATGCTTATGATGGCGTTGTCTGTGCTTACCAGCCGTGTGCATTCATCAAAACACTGAAGGACTTTACAGAGGTCTTTCAACTTCGACCACTGCACACCTGACAACTCCATGTCTGCCCTCAAAGTGCCTGCCCGTGTATCCTCCCACAAATGCATTACAGCCTGCCTCTGTTCGCACAGCCGCTCCACCATGTGCAGGGTGGAGTTTCACCTTGTTGCAACGTCGATAATTCGGCGGTGCTTGGGAAGGTGGAGCAATCGCTGCAGCTTCTGCATTCGACTGGAGTGTATGGGCGACCGGCGGATGTGCGAGCACAGTCTTCGAACCTTATGGAGCAGACCTGTTAACTCCGGATAATTATTGAGGAAGCACTGCACCACAAGGTTCAAGGTGTGAGCCAAGCAAGGTATGTGTCTGAGTTTTGAAAGGGCTATGGCTGCCACAAAATTCCGGCTGTTATCACTAACTACCTTGCCTGCCTCAAGATGTAGACTGCCCAGCCATGACTCAGTTTGTCGCTGAAAGTACTTGGCCAGTACCTCCGCGGTGTGTCTGTCGCCCAAACTCTTCATCTTCAACACAGCCTGCTGACACTTTCCACTAGCTGATCGATAGGGGGACACCTCGTGTGCAACACTGGCAGCTGCGGATGCAGTGCTCGTGCGACTGCGCTCTGTGGACGAGCTTTCGCTTCTGGAGGAGGAGGGTCTAACGCCTACAGCCAACTGTTTCCTATACCGCGGGCTAGGCAGCACTGTCCCATCACCATTGTCCCCTGTGGACCCTGCATCCACAACATTAACCCAGTGCGCAGTGATGGACATGTAACGGCCCTGGCCATGCTTACTGGACCATGCATCAGTTGTGAGTTGCACCTTTCCACTCACTGCTTGAGTGCATGGACAATGCGGTCTTTCACATGAAGGTGGAGGGCTGGAATGGCTTTGCGTGAAAAAAGGTGGCGACTGGGTAGGTCATAGCGTGGTACTGCATAGGCCATGAGTTCGCGGAAAGCTGCGTTTTCAACCAAGCGATAGGGCATCATCTCTAACGAGATTAGTTTGGCAATGTGGGAGTTCAAACCCAGTGTACGCGGATGAGAGGATGAGTACTTTCTTGTCCTACTCATAGTCTCTGGTAGGGTGAGCTGGACTTGAGAGCTGCATATGGTGGAACTAGCGGTGGGCATGGCGGACTGAGAGAGGGTTGATGATGGTGATGGAGTTGGTGTTCTTTCTGATGGCCTAGATTCAGTTTTTCGTTGCAATAACAGTGTGATTCCCTGACTGATTTGCCCTTGCGATGACAACTCAACATTTGCTGCTTGGGGTGTGCTAACCGGTGGGCTTACAGTGGGGGAAACAATGTAGTGTTTGCTGACTACCTTCTTTGGGAGCAGTTGCACATGTGGTACGTGAGTTTTGGTAGTCCGTCCACGCTTGCAAGTGCATGGTGGTTAAATGTCTTAGCATGCAACTGGTATTCAAATTTCTCAGATTTTTCCCTCGGCTAAAGGTCTTTGCGCACTTCTTACAGATAACCTTTGCCTGATCATTTGGATTTTGTTCAAAAAAGTGCCACACTGCACTCTTGCTACTAGGGAAGACATTTTGAGGCCTTGCACGCTGTGCTATTTTGACCGTCTGGTCAAGCTGTCCTCCAACTCTTTTGGTTATTGTAACCTGTTTTTGGACTGCTCCGGGCCTGCCAGATAACAGCTGTTGCGATGTCGATGCCCTCTGCAGATGCTCCTCCTCCTCTTCTGAGCTATTGGCAGCGGCACCCTCTTCCCCCAATGGATGCCAATCTGGGTCAACAACTGGGTCATCCATCACCTCCTCTTCAATGTCATGTGCACCTTCCTCTGTGTCACCGTGTATGGTGGTATAGTATGCGGGAAGGGGCACCTGAGTTTCATCAGGGTCAGAATCTGGCTCAGTACACTGCGAGGACAATGTAGTGCTCTGAGTGAATGTACCAGCAGAATCATCTATCAGTGGCTGTGCATCAGTGCACTCCATGTCAGATTCATCTTGGCCTGGGTAATTCACGATTTGACTTGATAACCCAGGCATGGTATGTGAAAACAGCTCCATGGAGTAATCTGTAGTGTGGCCTGCCGTCCTTCGATTTTGGTTGGGGTGAAGGACACAAGGAAAGTTGTGGTTCATGACCATGAGCCTCCAATGACGACTCAGTGCTTTTATTTTTTTAAATTTCAGAAGAGGAGGCGATAGAGCTGGAGGCTGAGTCAGCAATGTAAGCCAAAACTTGTTCTTGAAGCTCCGGCTTTAAAAGCAGTTTACCTACTCCCAGAAAAGGGAGCCTTCGAGGCCTTGTGGAGGCAGATGATGACGCAGGCTCAACACCTCCTGCATTAGGTGCTATTTTGCTTTTGCCACTACCAGCAGATCCACCACCAACACCAACACCATCATTACCAGCTGCCAACCCCCGTCCACTTCCACGGACTCTTCCACCACACTTCCTCATTTTTGGGGAAAATGTCCCCAAAAAACCAACAACTCTATGGTCCTGTAAAACAAGGTACAAGGTGTATATAGTAGTGGGGAGAATTGGAATCTCTGTAGACTTCAGGACACAGTTGGATACTGTCAGGCCCTGTTTATATTACACCGCAATGTGACAGTCAGATTCTGGATGGTCTTAGAAAGGTGTATAGAGGACAGGTGAGAATTGGAATCTCTCTAGACTTCAGGACACAGTAGGATACTGTCAGGCCCTCTTTATATTACACCGCAATGTGACAGTCAGATTCTGGATGGTCTTAGAAAGGTGTATAGAGGACAGGTGAGAATTGGAATCTCTCTAAACTTCAGGACACAGTTGGATACTGTCAGGCCCTGTTTATATAACACCGCAATGTGACAGTCAGATTCTGGATGGTCTTAGAAAGGTGTATAGAGGACAGGTGAGAATTGGAATCTCTGTAGACTTCAGGACACAGTTGGATACTGTCAGGCCCTATTTATATTACACCGCAATGTGACAGTCAGATTCTGGATGGTCTTAGAAAGGTGTATAGAGGACTGCTGAGAATTGGAATCTCTCTAGACTTCAGGACACAGTTGGATACTGTTAGGCCCTGTTTATATTACACCGCTATGTGACAGTTAGATTCTGGATGGTCTTAGAAAGGTGTATAGAGGACAGGTGAGAATTGGAATCTCTCTAGACTTCAGGACACAGTTGGATACTGTCAGGCCCTGTTTATATTACACCGCTATGTGACAGTCAGATTCTGGATGGTCTTAGAAAGGTGTATAGAGGACAGGTGAGAATTGGAATCTCTCTAGACTTCAGGACACAGTTGGATACTGTCAGGCCCTGTTTATATTACACCGCTATGTGACAGTCAGATTCTGGATGGTCTTAGAAAGGTGTATAGAGGACAGGTGAGAATTGGAATCTAGACTTCAGGACACAGTTGGATACTGTCAGGCCCTGTTTATATTACACCGCTATGTGACAGTCAGATTCTGGATGGTCTTAGAAAGGTGTATAGAGGACAGGTGAGAATTGGAATCTCTCTAGACTTCAGGACACAGTTGGATACTGTCAGGCCCTGTTTATATTACACCGCAATGTGACAGTCAGATTCTGGATGGTGTAAGAAAAGTGGATAGAGGACAGGTGAGAATTGGAATCTCTGTAGACTTCAGGACATAGTTGGATACTGTCAGGCCCTGTTTATATTACACCGCAATGTGACAGGCAGATTCTGTATGGTGTAAGAAAGGTGTATATAGTAGTGGGGAGAATTGGAATCTCTCTAGACTTCAGGACACAGTTGGATTCTGTCAGGCCCTGCGTATATTACACCGCAATGTGACAGGCAGAAATTGCCTTGTGTATGACAAACTACAAGGTGTACATAGAATTGGGCAGAATTGGAATCTCCCTAGAGTGTAGGTCTGTAAGAACCGACAAACTCTTCGGCTTTTCCTTACAGAGTCACACACGTATATAGCTTCAATTTGGCCGTGATAACAGCCGTTACACAGTACTGAGAGAGGAACGTACACGTACACCGCTGTACGGTGTATGTAAAAGTGTCAAGCTCCGTGTTTTTGTATACGGACTGACGCACGCTCTCTCTCTCTAGTTTTGAATGTAATCAAACAGCAAATATACTAAACTGTTTGAAAAACGGACAAAACTATAAGGTGTAGGTCTGTAAGAACGGACAAACTCCTCGACTTTTCCATACAGCGTCACACACGCATATAGCTTCAATTTGGCCGTGATAACAGCCGTTACACGGTACTGAGAGAGGAGCGTACACGTACACCGCTGTACGGTGTATGTAAAAGTGTCAAGCTCCGTGTTTTTGTATACGGAATGACACACGCTGTCTCTCTCTAGTTTTGAATGTAAACAAACAGCAAATATACTAAACTGTTTGAAAAACGAACAAAACTATAAGGTGTAGGTCTGTAAGAACAGACAAACTACTCGACTTTTCATTACAGAGTCACACACGTATATAGCTTCAATTTGGCCGTGATAACAGCCGTTACACGGTACTGTGTGAGGAGCGTACACCGCTGTACGGTGTGTGAAAAAATGAACGCTCACTACCTCACCTGGACAAAACAATATAATTTGGATTGCTTTTAAAAAAGCAGTTTGAACACCAGTGTGCACACAGCAATGCAGCTAGCCATAAAAGGCAGGCTAATCACCAACAGCGCTGCTGCACAAAAGCAAAAATCTTCACCTTTCACTGCACAGTAACTACAGTGAAAAGCGCTCTCAGCAGAAGCAGATTTTTTTTCTTTTTGCCTCCCTAACGCTCTCCCTACAGAATCATCATCATCAGCAGCAGCAGCTCTCCCTATTCTGATATCAGCATGAGTAACATGGCGGTCGGCGTGCACGCCCTTTTATACCCCCTGTGACGCCCCACAAAGCAAGCCAATCACTTGCATGCCCTTTTCCAAGATGGTGGTGACTGCTGCCTATGTCATCACGTTGCCCACAGTGTCCGTTGTTCCTGATTGGCTGCAAAAGGGCTCTAAAGCATCTTTTGAAGCGCAACTTTGGCGCTAAAGTCGCCAACCTCGTGGCCGACCTCTCGCTAAGGTCGGGTTTCGTTTCATGAAACCCGACTTTGGCGAAAGTTGGCGACTTTTGAATTTGTTCGACCCGTTTCGCTCAACTCTAGTTTCAAGTAGAAATCCAAGTATTTGCTAATTGTCTCACATAAATTTCCATTACCCGAGACAATGGGCCGACCCGGAGGGTTTAAACAATCCTTGTGTATTTTGGGGGTAAAATAAATACACGCCATTTTAGGGTATTCAGGAATTAAATATTTCTGCAGATCTTTGGTGATAATACCCTTATCAAAAGCCTCATCCAGGATAGTTTGCAATTCCCCTTGAAATTTTAATGTGGGGTTAAAGGTAAGTTTTTGACAGCATCTCAAATCTTTTAGCTGGCGAAATGCTTCCTTCTCATACATCCTACTCGGCCATATCACCACATTGCCCCCTTTATCAGCGGGCTTAATGACAACCTCCTTAAGGTTTTTTAATTCCTTAAGGGCTGTTCTTTGTTCCGTGGTAAGGTTGTCATTGGTAATTCTACTGGGGATATCTTCAAACGCCTGTGTTACTAATTTTACAAATGTCGATATTGGAGTATAGATGTAGTGGAGGGAATTTCTTCGGAATAGGTGGTAAAAACTTACCTATTTTGGCGTTTTCCTTCTGCTCATCATAAAGGCCCTCCAGTGTGGCAATGGCCTGCAATTCCTGCTCAGTCCAGGATTCTTCTGTGCTAGGTTTGTCATGCCATTTTTTTAGGACTAGTTTACGGGCAAATAACTACAAATCTTTCACCGCTAAAAAGGAATTAAAAGAAGAGGCAGGTGAGAAGGATAAGCCCAAACTTAACACCTCTACTTGTGATGGAGTAAGCTCAATCTGAGAGAGATTAATCACCTGTAGTTTAGAGGTGGAAGGCCCATTAAAACGTCTTTCTCGTCTTTTAGGAGTATCATGTCTTCTCCCATAATTTTTTTCTCAGATTATATCCTCTAGTGCGATTGTCATCCTCGTCTTTAAATGATAAAGAGGATAGGGATACAGATCTAGAAACGTTTAGTTCACTATTAGTCGTTGATTGCCATTTATAGACAGTCCCATTTTTAAAATCTAGCAAATCCCTCTGAAATTTCCTAGCCTTAGTCTCTTTAATTTCTTTTACCCAAATAAGTGATTGGGAATCAATGTCTTTATTCAGATCTTCCATCTCTGCGGCTGAAAGACTTTGCTGCAATTTAAGGCTTATATTGGCTTCTTATTAGAATAAGATTTTATGATCCTTGATATTCATCATAGATATACTCTATTTGGAAATTAAAAATTGTTTTCATTATATTCTTGGATTCTTTAGTCCTATGGATTCTAGTTGGGCTACCATTGATATATAACGCACTTTGATAAATGAACTATAGGATCCATACTTGTGCATAATAATCTTTGTTTGGAGCCTCCTTTATACCTGTGTACAGTATAGGCCAGATTTTTGCATTAATTACTCCCATATATATTGTATTGTACTGCTGTGTATTTTAATGGTGTATTATTAAAACTTTATTTTATGGCACATAGTTTCCGTTTTCTTTTCCCTTTTTGATTTGTAAAAAAGCCATAAGTAAGACGCTGGGTGAGAAGGAGACAACTGTTGATGCAATAGTAAAAAAAATGGAAGAAATACAAAATAACCGTCAATCGACATCGATATGGGGCACAATGCAAAATCTCACCTTGTGGGGTATCCAGTTAGAGATCAGCCTAAAACTACACAGGGGGAACTTGTTATTGATCTCTAGGCAGCTGGGACCACAGTCACCAAGAAAACCATTGGTAACACATTACGCCATAAAGATTTCAAATCCTGCAGTGCCGGCAATGTCCCCCTGCTTAAGAAGGCACATGTGCAGGCCTGTCTGAAGTTTGACAATGAACACCTGGATGATTCTGTGAGTGACTGGGAGAAGGTGCTGTGGTCAGATGAGACAAAAATGAGGTCTTTGGCATTAACTCAACTCGCTGTGTTTGGAGGAAGAGAAACGCTGAGTATGACCCAAAGAACACACTGTCTAGCATGGAGGTGGAAACATTATGTTTTGGTGGTGTTTCTCTGCTAAGGGCAAAGGACTACTTCACTGCATCAGTGGGAGAATGGATGGAGCCATGTACTGTAAAATCCTGAGTGACAACCTCCTTCCCTTCGCCAGGACATTAAACATGGGTCGCGGCTGGGTCTCCCAGCAAGACAATGACCCAAAACATACAGCCAAGGCAACAAAGGCGTGGCTCAAAAAGAAGCACATTAAGGTCATGGAGTGGCTTAGCCAGTCTCCAGACCTTAATCCCATAGAAAACTTATTGAGGGAGATGAAGCTCCGAGTTGTCAAGCGACAGCATCAAAATCGTAATGATTTAGAGATGATCTGCAAAGAGGAGTGGACCAAAATCCCTCCTGACAGGTGCGCAAACCTCATCATCAACTACAAGAAACGTCTGACTGCTGTGCTTGCCAACAAGGGTTTTGCCACCAAGTATTAAGTCTTGTTTGCCAGGGGGATCAAATACTTACTTCTCACTGCAAATTGAAAATAAATTTATACAATATGATTTTCTGGGTTTTATTTTTGATATTCTATCTCTCAATGGTAAAATTAACCTACCCTTAAAATTATAGTCTGTTCATGTCTTTGTGATTGGGCAAACTTACAAAATCAGCATGGAATCAAATACTTATTTCCCCCACTGTAGTCATCATATGGCGGTATTGTCCGTGTTGGTCTTTGAATAGAGTTTTTTTTTAGTAGTAGTAGGGTCATCTACTGAGGTTCTCCTACACTCACTATTAGGGTGCGCCACCATAGTTGTAATCAGGGTTACCTGGTTAGGGGCAACCTCTGAATTTTCTCCCCCATGAACCAAACCCCTAGCTATGCCTCTGGTTTATACTGATAGTATTCCTTAGAGTACTAGTATAACTTGCCTAAAAGGCAAAACAAAAGCTGTTTAGTAGCTGTTTGATAATTAAATACAGATCCCTTGGTTGATCCCTTGGTTGTTGTTCAGTCCCGGTCTGGCACCAGCCCTCCCAATGGCCCGGCAGAGGTTGGCCTTTCCTTTCCTTTACGTCAATAAAAGAACTAAAAGAAAAACATCAAGGCCATCATGTGATACCAATAATAGTACACTGTTCTACAGCCAAATTGGTTCAGAGACAACAATAGGTGAACCTAACTAATTTTGTACTGCTGAAAACGAATATGATGCTTAAATGTACTGATTGACTCTAATTTCCAAGATCCAGAGGAGATTGTAATTACTTATGACATCTTTCATGCAGGCTTATTGAAGAATTGTGTCTTTATTCTTTCATCATCATTATTGCATTGTTAGTAACTCGTCTATCACATCATCTACTTAGTCTATTGCGCATTCAATATTCTATCATCTTAGGGTGACCTATCAAAAAATGCCAACTCAGCTCTGATGACATAATCCTAATCACAGTTCCATCACCTACTTTTATAAATGCTCTCTGTGTAAGGTATACAGTTTTATGATTTCTTAGCTCAGTTTCTTAGCATATTGCAGAGAAATCACTTTTGTGTCACAAAGACGAAACTTGACTGCCATGATATGGAAGCAGAATAGATTTAGACAAGTGTTGGGCTCCACACATAGGTATATGCTGCAATAGATGTATGTGGGTAGAGGCAATCTATGCCTTTTGCAGTTCTAATGATCTGGAGAGAGCCAACTGATCACACTACCAATTGCTATTTCTGCTTGGTGCCCCCCATTAGGAAATCAGTTTCATGGAAGAAGACATGGACTTCACAGTATAATGGCAATGCACTAGGTCCAATTCCAGTTAGTTGTGCAGTCCATATGAAATAAACCTATGACCACATGAAACAGCTGATGAGGTGCCTGAACTATGACCAGCATTTGTGGCTCCTCTGTGATGACATAAAGTTGATTGCCCTCTTACTTGGTTTCCAGGGCGGATACACAAAGTACTGCTGCTTTCTGTGTGAGTGGGATAGTCGTACAACCGAATATCACTACATTGAAAGAGACTGACCTCTCTGACATTCACTTTAGCCAGGGAGTAGAAATGTCCTGCATTTGACCCACATGAGATTTTGTTACCACCGTTGCACATCAAGTTGGGTTTAATGAAGAACTTTGTAAAGGCAATGGATAAAAATGCAAAAGCATTCAAGTGTCTCACTGATAAATTTCCAAGGTTGAATGAAGCAATGATAAAGGAGGGAGTCTTTATTGGAGCTCAGATTCATAAGCTTCTTCAAGCTGAGGAGTTTCTCCATTTGTTATAGGAAAGACTGCATGGGTAGCATTCGCATTAGTGGCAGGCCCAGACTGCTAATCTGCCCTTCCGGGCACTTGCCCGGTGGGCTGTGGTGTGGCACTGTTTCAGGGGTCGCCAGCCAGTTTTTACGGCTGCTGGGCCCTTTAATTTGTCGGGTGCCTGCTTTGGCATAAACGAGGGCGGCGCGGGGCACATGTGTCTGGAGCCAGGAAGGGGCTGATTCTGTTGTGACAGCGCGTTCTGTTGGCAGAGAGCGCACACTCTGCTTTTCTGCCCGCGACCCTGGTGACGCTGCAGCTACGGCCCTGGTGACGCTGCAGCTGTGGCCCTGGTGATCCTGCAGCCGCAGCCCTGGTGACGCTGCAGCTGTGGCCCTGGTGATGCTGAAGCCTCGGCCCTGGTGACGCTGCAGCCGTGGCCCAGCCAGAGCAGCAGGGAACAAGGCGAGTGTCTCTTTTGTTTTTTTTATAAATCAAACAGTATTATGTAGGGGACGACATGTGGGGCCAGTGTACTGTATGGGGCATGAGATGTGGGGCCAGTGTACTGTATGGGGCATGACATGTGCGGCCAGTGTACTGTATGGGGGATGATATGTGCGGCCAGTGTAATGTATGGGGGATGATATGTGGGGCCAGTGTACTATATGGAGCATGATGGGTGGGGCCAGCCTACTATATGGGGGATTACATCAGGGGCCAGCCTACTATATGGGGGATTACATCAGGGGCCAGTGTACTATATGGTGGATGACACAGGTGGGGCCAGTGTACTATATGGGGATGGCACAGGTGGGGCCAGTGTACTGTATGGGGGGTGACACAGGTGGGGCCAGTGTGCTATATGGGGATGACACAGGTGGGGCCAGTGTACTGTATGGGGCATGACATGTGGGGCCAGTGTACTGTATGGGGCATGACATGTGGGGCCAGTGTACTGTATTGGGGATGACACGTGGGGCCAGTGTACTGTATGGAGTATGACATGTGAAGCGAGTGTACTGTATGGGGCATGACATGTGGGGCCAGTGTACTATATGGGGCATGACATGTGGGGCCAGGGTACTATATGGGGGAATGACTTGTGGGACCAGTGTGCTATATGGGGGATGATGGGTGGGGCCAGCCTACTATATGGGGACTACATCAGTGGCCAGTGTACTATATGGGGGATGACACAGGTGGGGCCAGGGTACTATATGGTGGATGACACAGGTGGGGCCAGTGTACTATATGGGGATGACACAGGTGGGGCCAGTGTACTGTATGGGGGGTGACACAGGTGGGGCCAGTGTGCTATATGGGGATGACACAGGTGGGGTCAGTGTACTATATGGTGGATGATACAGGTGCGGCCAGTGTACTATATGGGGGATGACACAGGTGAGGCCAGTGTACTATATGGTGGATGATACAGGTGGGGCCAGTGTACTATATGGGGGATGACACAGGTGGGGCCAGTGTACTTTATTGGGGATGACAGGTGGGACCATCGTACTATATGGGGGACTACAGGTGGGGCCAGTGTACTGTATGGGGGATGACGGGTGGGGCCAGCCTACTATATGGGGACTACATCAGTGGCCAGTGTACTATTTGGGGGATGACACAGGTGGGGCCAGGGTACTATATGGTGGATGACAGAGGTGGGGCCAGTGTACTATATGGGGATGACACAGGTGGGGCCAGTGTACTGTATGGGGGGTGACACAGGTGGGGCCAGTGTGCTATATGGGGGATGACACAGGTGGGGTCAGTGTACTATATGGTGGATGATACAGGTGCGGCCAGTGTACTATATGGGGGATGACACAGGTGAGGCCAGTGTACTATATGGTGGATGATACAGGTGGGGCCAGCGTACTATAGGGTGGATGGCACAGGTGGGGCCAATGTACTATATGGGGGATGACAGGTGGCTCCAGTGTACTATATGGGGGCCAAAGGTGGGGCCAGCTTACTATATGGGGGGATTACAGGTGTGGCCTGTGTACTATTTGGAAGAATACAGGTGCGGCCAGTGTACTGTATGTGATGCCATTATACGGGTGGCCATCATACTGTATGTGATGCCATTATATGTGGGGCCATCGTACTGTATGTGATGCCATTATATGTGGGGCCATCGTACTGTATGTGATGCAATTATATCTGGGGCTATCATAATATTTGCAGGGCTATTAGGACTTTTGCTCTGGGACCCCATGTAGCTCCAGACCATCAGTCAGCCGCAGTATATTGTCGTTCCTGCCCCAATCTGCAGCAATCTGGGTCACTGGATGAGTTAGGATTCTATCCCATCCCAGAGACAAATTTAGTAAATTTAAAGAGAATGTCCACTATTTTTACATTGATGACCTATCCTTATCTCATCAATGTCTAATCTGTGTGGGTGTGACACCTGGCATGCCTGCTGATTGGCTGTTCTCGGTGATGGCAGGAACTGCTCAGTTACGGTACAGCTGTCTACTGTATACTGGCCACGGCCGCATACTGCACATTCGTGACCTATTCAAATCAATAAGGGGCGGATGTGCAGAACCCGGTTGTGGCCACTATACAGTAGATTGAGCTTGCTGTGCAGTTCTGTAACTGAGCAGTTCCCGCTGGCACTGAGAGCAGCTGATCTGCCAATTGTGTCACGTGTCGCAGCAACGCCGGTCAGACATTGATCACCTGTCCTAAGGATAGGTCATCAGTGTTAAAGTGGGCAACCCCTTTAAATACTCATGTTTTCCTCCTCTGGTACAAACCTGGCTCGTCGCTAACTTTTCGTGCTGATGATAATTACGTTTTCTCTCTACTAAAATGGCCAGTCCTCCAACCGATTTTTCACCAGGAGCTTATTTGGCCAAGAACATATGATTTCTATCAGTGCTGGACAATCAGTCCCTATATAAATCAGATCTTTTAAGCCAAATAAGCTTCTGGTGGAGGTCTGGCTGGAGGACTGTCCGTTTTTAGTAGGGCGACTACTGCTGTAATTTTCTTTGTGGTGATAAAATTAAGGGCTTGTTCACATGATTGCTGATTGCCAGAGAATTGGATGGATTATGGTAATGACTTTGCTCACACTCTGATCCACATCTGATCAGTGTCAGTTTACTGTGATCTGCTTCTCTCGCATGAGAGTATGGTATCACAGGTGTGGAGGAGACGGAGAACTTATAAGGAATCTGTCACCCCCTCCAGGCGATTTTAAGTAAAGGAGCCACCTTGTGCAGCAATAATGCTGCATTCTGTCAAGGTGGCTCTTTTATTTAGGGTACCTTCCACCGCAGAAATAATCTTTTTTAAAATTGGTCAGACATACCTGATATTTGACAGGGGGGAAGGTCTTTCCCCATCTGACCGAGGCGCCTCACATCCATCACTCATGTCTTCTGGCGTTGTTTGCTCCGCCTCTTCATGTTTCTTTTCAAATCCTGGCGCCTGCGCTGTAGTATGTATTCTGGGGCATGCGCAGTGACCGCTGCCTGACCTCTCTCATGACTTCCTGGCCTTCCTATCGCGCCTGCGTGGACGTGTGGCCAGAGATCCCGCCCCGCAGTCGCTTATGATTTAATCACACTGCGGAGCTGGGAATCTTGGGTATGAGAGACGCAGATAACTACTGCGCATGCCCAAGATTCCCAGCCCTGCAGTGTGAATAAATCATAAGCGAGTGCGGGGCGGGATCTCTGGCCGCGCGATAGGAAGGCCTGGAAGTCATGAGAGAGGATGGGCAGCGGTCACTGCGCATGCCCCAGAATACATACTGCAGCGCAGGCAACCAGGATTTGAAAAGAAAAATGAAGAGGCGGAGCAAACAACGCCGGAAGACATGACTGATGGATGTGAGGCGTCTCGGTCAGATGGGGAAAGCCCTGCCCCCCCTGTCAAATATCAGGTATGTCTGACCAGTTTTAAAAAAGATTATTTCTGCGGTGGAAGGTACCCTAAATAAAAGAGCCACCTTGACAGAATGCAGCATTAGTGCTGCACAAGGTGGCTCTTTTACTG
Source organism: Dendrobates tinctorius (assembly GCF_039654945.1). Classification (NCBI taxonomy): domain Eukaryota; kingdom Metazoa; phylum Chordata; class Amphibia; order Anura; family Dendrobatidae; genus Dendrobates; species Dendrobates tinctorius. The sequence continues at coordinate 17,881,508 of NW_027361706.1, read as the reverse complement.
AAAATCGACCTGGAGGGGGTGACAGGTTCCCTTTAATGTCACCACCTTCTCCATTGTCTACGTCAGCTTGCATCAGACTGTAGTTGAATGGCGTCAGAGTGAAGTCCAATGTGTCACACGCACCCATAGACTTGTACGGGTGATCCAAATTCCGAAGTCACTCGCCGCATGCTGCAAATTTCAAACCTATTTGGACTGAAGAAAATAACGCAGATCTGCTCTGCCCCATAGTATAACATTGGGCTGAGTGCTATCTGATAAAACGTCACACAGCACTCTGCTGTATACGCCAGTGTGAGCGAGCCCTCGCTGCGCCAAACAAGTTCTCGTCTGCCTCCATCAATAGAAAAGAGAATTGGAGGAGAAGTAATGAGAATGTGTTTGGCAAATCACAAAGTTATGGTTACGTAACATCTGCCTGCACCGCCTGGTAAAGCCGAAACCCAACATTACACTCTGTTAGTGTTCAGCAAGCTGCACTGCTAACAACGTGCACTGGGTGGAAAACCCCTTTAACAATGTTGGAGTATGGGCTGAGTGTATAAATAATATGTAGTGACGTTAGGTCCTCCTGCAACTAGAGAAGGCATTGAAGACGTCTTTATTATGATTCCCCCTTACAAAACCAAAAATTGCCAGCGGGGTCACGGGGCATAGGCGCAGTCACAGAATGCTGCATCTCCCAACTTTTAAAGACAAAGTCATTTTTCACCTATTGAACTCCCTTATTGTTCTCACCTACAAGCTGTACAGAGAAGGCTGCATGGATGATACATTTCTTTACTATGTAAGAATAGCGATTTGCATGTGGGCTGCTTTGGTTTGTGTGCCAGGGATGATTTTCAGTCCCGGTCCAGCCCTGAAGACAGGTTATTACACTTGGGGTTATTTAGTTTGGAAAATCGAAGGCTTAGGGGTGATCTTATTACAATGTATAAATATATGCGGGGACAGTGCAAAGACCTTTCTAATGATCTTTTTACTCTTAGACCTGTGACGGTGACAGGGGGCATCCTCTACGTCTGGAGGAAAGAAGGTTTAAGCATACTCACAGACTCGGATTCTTTACTGTAAGAGCAGTGAGACTATGGAACTCTCTGCCATATGAGGTTGTAAGGAGTGATTCCCTACTAAAATTTAAGAAGGGACTGGATGCCTTTCTTGAAAAGTATAATATTACAGGGTATATACACTAGTTTCCTTGATAGGGCGTTGATCCAGGGAACTAGTCTGATTGCCGTATGTGGAGTCGGGAAGGAATTTTTTTCCCCAATGTGGAGCTGTTTGCCACATGGGGTCTTTTTGCCTTCCTCTGGGTCAACATGTTAGGGCAGGTTAGGATAGGCTATGGGTTGAACTAGATGGACTTAGGCTCGCTTCAGACTAGCCTTCAGGAGGGCTGCGGATGGCAGCCACTTCCTCCTTCTTTACTCCGTGATGCTCCGCGTACTGCCACATGCGTCAAGCGTTTCCCTGCGTCCCTATCTTTAACATTGGGTACGCAGGGACGTGCGTTGTATGCGGATGCAGTTGTGCGGGGTGGAAGTCATTGTTTTTGGGCTAGGTGGCTGCAATTTGTATAGGGCAGTATGGATGCCAGGAACACGGGAATACCGTGGTTAGCCCGGCAATGAGATGTTGAAAACATTGCCGTAATGCAGAGTATCAGGTGAAAAAAGTGAAGCATTATGCACTCAAGGCTATCTTTTTAATGCATGGAAATCAGTGGTCATCCAACTGATACTGAGGGAAGCAAAAGCCCCCTCCCCCCTCCAATTTATTGATTGGGTAAATTGAACTCGTGCAAGGTAAATCTTTCCAAACACACTACAGTATAAAGACAGATACACCTTTAGGAAACATTCTCCAACGATTTGTCAAACCAAATATCCGCCTACGCATAAAGTATGTGTTTGTAAGAAATGAGCTGCATAATAATACACTGCTGCACTGCACTGATTGGCTAAATTCATAGTTCATAGCGCCATCTACTGGCAATGTGACAGTATAACATGTCAGCACAATCAAAAAAACAAACAAAAAAATTAACTATCCACTAATATACAGTGTCTTAAAGTCTTCATAACACGTGAACTTTTCCGCCTTTTTCACGTTACCCCAAAAACATAATTGTATTTTATTTGGATTTTGTGTGATATATCAACACAAAGTAGCAAGTATTTGTGAAATGTAAAAGGAAAAGATACGTTTTTAAAATGATTTTTTTAAAAAAAACATAAATTTGAAAATGGTGACGTATATTTGTATTTAGACTCCCAAAGTTAATACTTTGTAAGACCACCTTTCGCTGCAATTACTGCTGCAAGTGTTTGGGGGTCTATCTCTACCAGCTTTGCACATCTGGAGGCTGAACATGTTTCCATTCTTCTTTGCACACTCGCTCTAGCTTGGAGAGATGGGATGGAGGTGTCTGTGAACAACAAATTTCAGGTTTTTCCACGGATTCTCAATGGGCTTTAGGTCTGGACAGTGACTGGGCTGTTCACACACATGAGCATGCTCTGAGCTAAACCATGAGTAGGCAATTGATTTTCCCGAGGGGCCACATGAGAGACCTTGACTGTTGTGGAGGGCCGAACCAATAGGCTGAAATTAATTCTGCTGAATATTAATATTAACATATCAATTATAATAATTTTATATTAATTGTATCACTTAATGTTGAGCAGAAGTAAGTATGCTGACCCCCCTATATACCACGAGCCCACTCACAGACCCTATATACGGTATGAATCCGCACATAGACCCCTACATACAGTATGAGCCCCCACATAGCCTCCTATATACAGTATTATTCCTCATATAGCCCTCTATATACAGTATGGGCCCCCACAGTCCCCTATATATAATATCACTCCCCTACATAGCCCCCTATATATAGTATGAGCCCCCATATATACCCTCTATATACAGTATGAGCCCCTACATAGCCCTATATGTACAGTATTATCCTCCTTATAGCCCCTATATACAGTATGAGTCACCACACAGTCCCCCTATATACAGATTCACTCATCTACATAGTCCCCTACATACAGTATGAGCCCCCACATAGAACCTCTATATACAGTATGAGGACCCACATAGCCCCCTATATACACTATTATCCCCATGTAGCCCCTATATACAGTATGAGCCCACACACAGTCCCCCTGTATACAGTATCACTCCCCCACATAGACCCCTACATACAGTATGAGCCCCCACATAGCCTCCTATATACAGTATTATTCCTCATATAGCCCTCTATATACAGTATGGGCCCACCCACAGTCCCCTATATACAATATCACTCCCCTACATAGCCCCCTATATATAGTATAAGCCCCCAATAGACCCTCTATATACAGTATGAGCCCCTACATAGCCCTCTATGTACAGTATTATCCTCCTTATAGCCCCTATATACAGTGTGAGTCACCACACAGTCCCCCTATATACAGATTCACTCATCTACATAGTCCCCTACATACAGTATGAGCCCCCACATAGAACCTCTATATACAGTATGAGGACCCACATAGCCCCCTATATACACTATTATCCCCATGTAGCCCCTATATACAGTATGAGCCCACACACAGTCCCCCTGTATACAGTATCACTCCCCCACATAGACCCCTACATACAGTATGAGCCCCCACATAGCCTCCTATATACAGTATTATTCCTCATATAGCCCTCTATATACAGTATGGGCCCACCCACAGTCCCCTATATACAATATCACTCCCATACATAGCCCTCTATATATAGTATGAGCCCCCATATAGACCCTCTATATACAGTATGAGCCCCTACATAGCCCTCTTTGTACAGTATTATCCTCCTTATAGCCCATATATACAGTATGAGCCACCACACAGTCCCCCTATATACAGATTCACTCATCTACATAGTCCCCTACATACAGTATGAGCCCCCACATAGGACCTCTATATACAGTATGAGGACTCACATATCCCCCTATATACACTATTATCCCCGTGTAACCCTTATATACAGTATGAGCCCACACACAGTCCCCCTGTATACAGTATCACTCCCCCACATAGCCCCTATATACAGTATGAGACCCAATATAGCCCCTATGTACAGTATGCTGCCTGCAAAGTCCACATATATACAGTGCCAATAAATAAAGTAGCACTCTGTAGCGCTACAGCAGGTAAGCATGAAATATATGACATTTGTATTGCATTACTGCTCTAGATAATAGGAAAAAATGGAGATACTTACTGTAGCACATCAATTGGACAATTCATACAGGCCCAGCAGACAATGACAAGGCGAACTCCTGTTGCTGACAACCTACCCTAATGTGAATCCTCTCCTAGGCAGAAGACTCCATTTATATGGGAAGGTAGAACCCTGCTATAATTAAAACCGACACATGCTGATGAGTGGAGTGCTCCAACAGAGAGCCTATGTGTACATATCAAAAGACTGACCATCACATCCAACAGAAAACTGGTGTGTACATAGGTGTATCTATCGGCCCACGGACCGAGCACTCCACCCATCAGCCCATGGCAGCTTTGATTGCATCAGGATCCTGCCTACCCATATAAAGGTAGTGTTCTGCCTAGGAGAGGATTCACATTAGGTTAGGTTCTCAGCAACAGGAGATCGCCTAGTCGTTGGCTGCTGGGCCTGCATGAATTGGCCACATTATGTACTAAGTATCTCCACTTTTCCTATTTTAAGAATCATAGAATCATAGAATCGTAGAGTTGGAAGGGACCTCCTGGGCCATCTGGTCCAACCCCCTGCTCAAAGCAGGATTCGCTAAATCAACCCAGTTAGATGTCTGTCCAGCCTCTGTTTGAAGACTTCCATTGAAGGAGAACTCACCACTTCTCGTGGCAGCCTGTTCCACTCATTGATCACTCTGTCAAAAAGTTTTTTCTAATATCTAATCTGTGTCTCCTCCCATTCAGCTTCATCCCATTGCTTCTAGTCTTTCCTTGTGCAAATGAGAATAAAGTTGATCCTTCTACAATGTGACAGCCCTTTAGATATTTGTAGACAGCTATTAAGTCTCCTCTCAGTCTTCTCTTTTGCAAACTAAACATTCCCAAATCCTGCAACCTTTCCTCATAAGACAGGGTTTGCAGACCGGTCACCATTCTGGTCGCTCTTTTCTGAACTTGCTCCAGTTTGTTGATGTCTTTTTTAAAATGTGGTGCCCAAAACTGGACACAATATTCCAGATGAGGTCTGACCAAAGAGGAGTAGAGGGAAATAATTACTTCACGTGATCTAGACTGTATGCTTCTGTTAATACATCCTAGAATTGCATTTGCCTTTTTTGCTGCTGCATCACACTGTTGACTCATATTCAGTCTGTGATCTATTAGTATAGCCAAGTCTTTTTCACATGTGCTGTCACTTAGCCCTATTCCTCCCATTCTATATATGCTTTTTTCATTTTTATTGCCCAGATGTAGTACTTTGCATTTCTCCCTGTTAAAAACCATTCTGTTAGTTGCTGCCCACTTCTCCAGTTTATTTAAATCTTTTTGAATCCTCTCTCTCTCTTCTCTAGTATTAGCTATCCCTCCTAGCTTTGTGTCATCAGCAAATTTAATCAGTTTACCCTCAATTCCTTCATCTAAATCGTTGATAAAGATGTTGAACAATACAGGGCCCAGGACAGAGCCCTGTGGTACCCCACTTGAGACATTCTTCCAACTGGATGTGCAGCCATTTACGACCACTCTTTGGGTCCGATCACTAAGCCAGTTATGAATCCACCTAACAGTTGCCTTGTCCATTCCATACTTAGTCATTTTTTCAATAAGGATTGTATGAGAGACTTTGTCAAATGCTTTGCTGAAGTCAAGATATACTATATCTACAGCATTTCCTTGATCCACCCAATCAGTAATACCGTCATAGAAGGAAATTAAATTAGTCTGACATGACTTATTAGTTACAAACCCATGCTGACTCTGTTTAATCACTTCATTCTTATCCAGGTATTGACATACATGTTGTTTAATAATTTGTTCAAAGATCTTTCCTGGTATAGAAGTCAGACTCACCGGCCTATAGTTGCCTGGGTCCACCTTCTTCCCCTTTTTGAAGATAGGAACAACATTTGCTCTTCTCCAGTCTTCTGGCACTTCTCCTGTTCTCCAAGAATTTTCAAAGATTATGGAGAGGGGTTCAAAAATTTCTTCTGCTATCTCCTTCAGTACTCTGGGGTGTAATTCATCTGGACCTGGAGACTTGAATTCATTTAGGTTAGCTAAGTGTTTCCTCACTATCTTTCTGTTTATAGATATCCTGGATTCTTCTATTCCCTTAATAGGACAGTGAATAACAGTTGATGTTACATTTCCTTTCTGAGAGAAAACAGATGCAAAATAGGAATTTAAAAGTTCAGCCTTCTCAACATCCTGTCTTACCATTTCATCATTTTCATCCTGTAAAAATCCTATAGCATCTTTGACTTTTCTTTTACTTTTGACATATCCCCAAAATCCTTTATTATTGCTTTTGACATCTCTTGCAAGCCTCAATTCATTTTCAGCTTTAGATAATCTGATTTGTGCCCTGCAGGTTCTGCAGACAGCATTATATTCTTCTTTAGATATGCCTCCCTCTTTCCATTTTATAAACATTTTTTTCTTCCTTTTTAGCATGTGCTTAAGTTCTGTGTTCATCCATCCTGGTTTCCTTAAATGCTTCCTATTCTTCCCTCTTTTCGGAATTGTTAACAACTGTGCTTTGAGAATTTCATTTTTCAAGATTTCCCATCCTTCCTGGACATTTTTGTCTTTAAGGATATCCAGCCATTGGATCCCTCCAATTCTCTTTCTGAATCCCTTAAAATCTGCCTTTCTGAAATCTAACCTTGACGTCTGAGTCTTCACAGGTCTTCCGCCTCTAGTTATCCAAAATTCTAAAATAGCATGGTCGCTACCTCCTAGGGTCCCAGCCACTTTTACCTCCTCAACCATTTCCTCCCTGTTTATAAGGATTAGATCCAAGGTAGCAGTTCCCCTTGTTTTCTCCTTTACCTTTTGGAAGATAAAGTTGTCAGCAAGAGAGGATTAGAATTTCCTTGACCTGTTAGTTTTGCCTGAGAGAGATTCCCAACAAATGTCTGGATAGTTGAAATCTCCCATGACAACTATGTCATATTTTTTGGAGAACTTGGCCATTTGATGCATAAAGAGTTCATCCATATCTTCAGCTTGCACAGGCGGCCTGTAGTAAATGCCTACAATGGTGTCCTTTCCATTGTTCTGTCCTTGTATTCTTACCCAAACAGTTTCCACAGAACTCCCAGTCTCTGAAGCTTCAATCTCTGTGCAGATATACGCATTTCTAACATACAATGCGACACCCCCTACAGCAGCAATGCAAATCAAATTTCGTATATTTCATGTTTACATGCTACAGCGCTGCAGAGTGCTACTTTATTTGTTAGTTCAGTATAGAGATGGCCACTCTTAGTTTCCATCTGTACACATCAGTTTTCTGTTTCGAAGTGATGGCCAGTTTGTGTTACTTATACCCATACCCATACTGTATATACAGTATGAGCCCTCTACATAGCCCCCTATATACAGGGAGCCCCACATAATCCCCTTATATACAGTATGAGCCCCCATATAGCCTCTCTATACACAGTGAGAGCATCCACATAGCCCCTTATATACAGTATGAGCTCCCACATAGCCTTCCCGTACACATGAGCCTTCACACAGCCACCTATATACAGTGTGAGCCCCCACATAGCCCCTATATACAGTATGAGTGCAGTGCAGCGTATGGGCCACCCTTTTCAGCCCTTTTACTGTTTCAGTATCCGACCAAACAGGAACAGCCAAAGTGCCAGATGTAGCGTGTGGGCCGCATTTTACCCAGGTCTGATCATTCTAAACCATTCCATTATGGCTGTCGCAGTATGTTTAGGGTTATCGTCCAGCTGGAAAGAGAACGTGCGTGCGCCCCATTGTCAAGTCTTTTGCAGCCTCTAACAGATTTCCTCCAGTATTGCCCTGTATTTAGTTCCATCCATCTCCCCATCAACTCTGACCAGTGTCCCTGCTGGAGAAAAGCATCCGCACTGCATGATGTTGCCACCACCATGTTTGATGGTGGGATGATGTTTTCAAGGTGATGTGCAGTTTTAGTTTTCCGCCACACATAGCGTCTTGTATTTAGCCCAAATAGTTCTACTGTGGTGGTATCTGACCCTACCTTTTGTGGAATTCCCACTGTCCAGATGCACTGTATTCTGTATCATTTCAGCATTGAGTCCTATATTCTTCTAGGCTAATCTGTATCTCTGGAGAAAGTCTAAACTGAGAACGAAACATCATATATATCACTGTGGATGGCAAATAAATCATTTTTTTCTACATCAATTGAGTGCCGAGTTCTTCATAGATATTACACGATGTCCCGGGCTCCTACTTGTGCGCCTGCTGTCAGGAGAACCATGCTGTACTACTTCTGAAGGTAATTCAGTACTCAGGATTATAGTTAGGGGTATCAGACTACCGGGGGGGGGGGGGGGGGGGGGAGTTAATACAAATGCAAGTCACAATGTTCAAATGTTTATTTTTAAAATAATTAGATAACCCTGCATCATTTCCCTGACACTTCACAAATACTTGCTTCTTTGTGTCAATATATAACATGAAATCCCAATAAAATACATTTAAGTTTCTGGATGTAACGTGAAAAAAATGTGGAAAAGTTCCAGGGGTGTGAATACTTTTTCAAGGCAATGTATTGTAATTTATTTTTATAGCTCCCAATGAGGAATAGGATTTGACTTTCAGAGCGGAAATAAAATCCAATGACTACACTACGAACTTAGGAATAATGAATTTGAGAGAGATATGAGCCAAATATAGTAAGTTCTCAGACACACGCCGGCGGCATTAGATCCTGTCAGTCACATACAGCTGTGGTAGATTTGTAGTAGTCTCATGGTACACATTGTTCCTATTCACTGACAGAAGAGACAGTGTATTACACTGGTTTTATTCATTATTTTCACTATTTACATATGTGTGACTAGATCCATAACCTGGTAACGTGTGTGTGCCATACAGGTCATATGTGTAGCTACAGGATATTATACAGTATACAGTGTCCAGGGTTAAATACTGGTTCAGACCTGACTAATCACATCAGAGCCCGCATGAGCCAATAGCAAGAGACGTAAGACCTAACCAATCAACGAGTGCGTTCCACAGAACCCGGAAGTGAGTGTACATGTGTGCAGATGCAGAACTGTGTGCAGGTCTTTATATAAGAGTGTGTGCCGGATACTGTATAGGACTGCGTGTGGTGCGCGGGGCGTTCTATAGGACTGCGTGTGGTGCGCGGGGCGTTCTATAGGACTGCGTGTGGTGCGCGGGGCGTTCTATAGGACTGCGTGCGGTGCGCGGGGCGTTCTATAGGACTGCGTGCGGTGCGCGGGGCGTTCTATAGGACTGCGTGCGGTGCGCGGGGCGTTCTATAGGACTGCGTGCGGTGCGCGGGGCGTTCTATAGGACTGCGTGGGGTGCGTGGGGCGTTCTATAGGACTGCGTGCGGTGCGCGGGGCGTTCTATAGGACTGCGTGCGGTGCGCGGGGCGTTCTATAGGACTGCGTGCGGTGCGCGGGGCGTTCTATAGGACTGCGTGCGGTGCGCGGGGCGTTCTATAGGACTGCGTGCGGTGCGCGGGGCGTTCTATAGGACTGCGTGCGGTGCGTTCTATAGGACTGCGTGCGGTGCGCGGGGCGTTCTATAGGACTGCGTGGGGTGCGCGGGGCGTTCTATAGGACTGCGTGCGGTGCGCGGGGCGTTCTATAGGACTGCGTGCGGTGCGCGGGGCGTTCTATAGGACTGCGTGCGGTGCGCGGGGCGTTCTATAGGACTGCGTGCGGTGCGCGGGGCGTTCTATAGGACTGCGTGCGGGGCGTTCTATAGGACTGCGTGCGGGGCGTTCTATAGGACTGCGTGCGGTGCGTTCTATAGGACTGCGTGCGGTGCGTTCTATAGGACTGCGTGCGGTGCGTTCTATAGGACTGCGTGCGGTGCGTTCTATAGGACTGCGTGCGGTGCGTTCTATAGGACTGCGTGCGGTGCGTTCTATAGGACTGCGTGCGGTGCGTTCTATAGGACTGCGTGCGGTGCGTTCTATAGGACTGCGTGCGGTGCGCGGGGCGGCGCGTAGGACTGCGTGCGGTGCGCGGGGCGGCGCGTAGGACTGCGTGCGGTGCGCGGGGCGGCGCGTAGGACTGTGTGCTCTCTACCTGCAGTCTCGGTGCAGTGTTTGCAGCCTTATGATGTGTTGGCATCAGTAGTGCAGTGTATGAGGCTGCTGCACACAGGTCATGGCTCTGCCAGCAATTCAGGGCACCGGGTACCAGTTCCGTAGGATCCTGAGTTACTTCCCCCAGGACATCAGCCTCGCCTTTGCCTATGGATCTGCTGTCTTCAAGCAGATTGGCGCATCACAGATCAATGCGAAGGTAAGAGGGTGAAATGGCAAGTAATGTCGATTATTGTATAGTCTGGGATACTCTCATATTGTGTGGATAATATTACAGATTGACGTATAGAAACACTGGGCCAGATTTTGATTAAAGGGAACCTGTCAGCGGGATTGTGCTCAGTAACCTACAGACAGTGTCAGGTTGGCGCCATTATACTGACTACAGTGATACCTGGTGATGAAATCCGTTTAATGGTTGTTTAATCTTTATTTGTAGTTTTCAGTTAGAGATTCTGGTGCTTCTGGGTGGCCTGTGGGGTGGGGGAGTGGTGGGTCTTTATGTAATATTCTGCTTTCATATGCATGTTTATGGGCTTATGACAGGTTACTGATCCTTCAGTGACCTGCCTCCTGTTTTACATAATGCATAGAATATTGTGGGGTTAGAAAAAAAAAAAAAGTAAATTCAGCAAAATGGCGCCGGCAGCAGCGCCTGCGCAATAGCATTTATCGCATAATGCATATAATATTGTTGGGTAAGAAAAAATATTTAACTTAAGCAAAATGGCGGCACATGTGCAGTAGCATCTATCGCATTCTGATAGATGCTACTGTGCAAACGCCTGAGCCATTTTGCTGCAGCCTCGTGTTGTTTTTTTTTTTTGTTTTTTTTTTTTGTTTTTTTTTTTCTCTCTATAAAAATAGATGCTACTGAACATGCGCCGGCACAATTTTGCTGAAATTAATTTAATTTTTTTTTCTCTGACAATGGGGAAAAAGTTTTGAAAATATCTTTTAAGTGATGTAGAATAGGTTGGTGCTATATAAGTAGTAAAAGAAAATGAATAATAATCTTAAAGGGGTTATTCAATACTGGACAACCCATTATTTATGAGCACAAGGCGCTGCGGGGGGGATGATATTCAACTCCTGTATTGGTTCTGCACCTATGTATTCAGCATTGCATACCCCACCATCCTCTGGGCATCAACACACAGCTGTGGCATAACATGGTCACAGCGCTGTATTTGGCGGCCCTGGCACTGTGATTTACAGCCGCATCTGCAGTGCTGTGAGCGGAGGGAGGGATTTTTAGTTATATAGTTTACTACTAGCGATGAGTGAACATACTGGGGAAAAGGTGTTATCTGAGCATGCTCATGTACTAACCGAGAGTCTTTGGCTTGCTCGAATAATATGTTTAAGTCCATGTGGCTGCATGTCTCACAGCTGTTTGACAGCCCCAATACATGCAGGGACTACCTATTTGTTAGACAATCCCTACATGTGCTGCGGCTTTTTAACAGCTGTGAGAAATGCAGCAACAGGGACTCAAACTTATTTTTCGGACACTACAAAGACACTCGGTTAGTACATGAGCAAACATGCTCAGATAACACCTTATTCAAGCACATTCACTCATCACTCTTTACTGCCCGTTACCTAAGTTACTGGCTGAACATGTTCAGTGCTTTGAAGCTCTTTCCTGCAGAGCTTGTAAGCGCTCCTCCAAAGTAAGCCGGATTGCTAGAGCACGCTGTTGGCTCTTGATCCCTGCCAGCTTCTGCGCTTCTCCGATGCTGCAGAGGAAAAGCCGCCTCCCATAGCAGCATTACAGAGTGCACAATTTGGGTCAGTGGTGCAACCATGTAGCTGCTCTGAACTGTCAATCATGCAGGAAGCCGGAAGGGTGGGATGTGCTGCGCTGCTGTTCACGAAGATGAGAACAGCCTTTTGGGTATTTTAATGATGGCCACATTCAAATTAGCCCAAGAGACTGGAGCAGGTCTGTGGGCGGACCTGCCACAGCTCAGTCTGCAGTTCCATGAAGCGAATCTGTGGATTCTATCCCAAATATATATCCTTTTTATTCTTTTTTTTTTTTTTTTTTTTTTACACGTGAATGTATCCTAACAGTACAGTTTGTTTTTTTTCTGCAATATTCCCTAAAAGAAACATATCCCATGGTATGAAGAATATGACATTTTATATATCTCCATATTAATAACAATGACCCTGGTGATTTGTTTCCCCCTAGAATATGGTGGACTTCGTGTTTGCAGTTGATGACCCCGTCACGTGGCATACGATGAACCTGATGCAGAACCGAAGTCACTACTCCGTGCTGAAATATCTGGGGCCAAAGAACATTAGTAACATACAGGACAAGTATGGCGCTGGGGTGTACTATAACACGCTGGTGCCGTGTGACGGGAAGGTGCGTGTACTGTGTGATGTATCTCTTAGGCCATGTTCACACACGTTCAGTATTTGGTCAGTATTTTACATCAGTATTTGTAAGCCAAAACCAGGAGTGGGTGATAAACCCAGAAGTGGTGACGAGTTTCTATTACACTTTTCCTCTGATTGTTCCACGCCTGATTTTGGCTTATAAATACTGATGTAAAATACTGACCAAATATTGAACGTGTGAACATGGCCTAAAAGTAGAAACGCATAGATTATCATTATGTGAAAATGTTCCTGGTTTGCATCTTTCTCCATTATAACAACATTTCAAAATTTGAGTACAAAGAGGAAAAACTTGTGAGGTTTCTTTGTAAAAACTGCTGAGGAGGAAATGGTTATACCAGAAAACAAAGCGGAATATGTACATAGTTTAAAAATATCTGAAGACGTGATCCATCCACTCTGCCATTATATAATGTAATTGATCTGACATCTCTCTCCGCCAGGTAATAAAGTATGGGATTGTCAGCACTGATACCCTTGTTGAAGATTTGCTGCATTGGAGAACTCTGTACATTGCCGGCCGCTTACACAAACCCGTAAGTAACCGCTGATCGCTACACCATGAAATAAAAGCAGCTGTGTTATATAGAGTTCATTGGAGTAATATATGGCTGTTTAACGCCTCTAGTGTTTAAGGGGGTTTCTTCTTTTGGAAAAGTCGCACCTCAAACGTTTCAGGGGGCGACTGTGTTTTAGGTTGAGCAGTGACGTCACAACTACAGCGCACATCACCGCTGCTGACAGTCACTGAGCTTAGCGGTTCACGTCATCCACATCGGCTGAGCTCAGTGATTGGCTGCAGCTGTAGTCGTGGTGCCAGTCTTGCAGAGCATGGATTCGGTGGACTGCCGACCCTGGATTTGGGGTAAGAGGTTGGCTTTTCCTGAAGAGGAAAACCCCTGTAAGCTGCTGTTTGTCCAAACGTAGCAGAAAGTCTGCTGTGGACTCTGGTGATGACACAGCAAAATCCGCATGGGTCTTGTATGTAGTTTTCTGCAGATTTCACGCCTGTACTATAAAAGAGCAAGAATTTGCTTCATTTCTGCAACCTGATGAGCACATACCAGTTGTGTCGCTAATTCAGCATTACAAATTCACGTCAGATGATGGGACAAAGCCAGGGCTGTGGAGTCGGAGTCGTGGAGTCGGAGTTAGTTTTGGTTGGAGTCGGTAGAAATGTACCGACTCCGGCTTTAAAAAAAAAATGTATTAATATTTCATAATTGAACTTTCATATGAATTTTATAAATGTTACTCAAATATATGTTCTATCAAACTATGAACAACAGTGATAAGCAGTTCTGCTGGAGATAGAGACATTTCTTACTTCTTGTGTGTCACTGTTCTCCACTGCCCTTATCTAATCTTATACTTGGTTAACCTCATGCTGCCCCAACCCCCCTACTTACAATGTATGAAACTGAAAGTGAAAATGTGTTGCAAATTCTTAGTAGTAAAGCTCCTCCTCTAGATCATACTAGGTGTGCGTCTTCCAAGCATCTCACAGCTGCCTGCTACTCAGAAGAGGTAGACTGTAAGAAGTATTATCCTTTCAACAAACTTTGCATCAGTTAACTGTGAGTACATGAGGAATAATAACAGTATTACTGACCACTATATCAGTTGTACGACCTGGCAATAATTTTGTACAATTGTTTTTAGGAAAAACAATTGTCATTTGGATTGTGAATGCAGAATTAAAAACCTGAGAATGTCAAAGAAGCAGCACATTAAATCAGCTGTATTTGAACATTTCACCATCACTCAAGATAGAAAACATTGTCTGTCAGTGTATGACAAATGATCCAGATGAAAACAAATGCTGTGAAGCCAAGATGAGTGCATATTCAGGCAAAGATAAAAATGCTCCTACCAGAGCTTCTAATCTAAAGAGACATTTACAGCGCTTTCATCCAGAAGTACTGAAAGCAGTGGATGAGAAAGACTGCATCCAAACCAATGAACCAGTGCCCAGCTCTTCCAGCCAAACAAAGGAGCAGAGAACTTTGCAGCCATCAGTTGCAAGATATTTTGTCAGTGACAAAGTTACTGTGACAATGACAGTAGATACATTTAAAAAACAGATCATAGAGCTTGTTGTAAAGGATAGTGTGCCTATTTCATTATTTTCACGACCAGCTTTTATGTGTCTGAATGGGGAAATGGCCCGCAAGCTTGGTGTTTCTCTGGAGAGAGAGAGTATTAGAAAATTAGTAATCGAAGATGCTTTTAAACAAAAGGAAGAACTTAAAAAAAACTCTCAAGGGACACTTTCTGTTTCTTAAAATGGATGCCTGCACACGTCACAGAGTGAACTATTTTGCCATCAATGTCCGATTTGTTTGTGACAAAAATGAAATAGTTACCAAGACATTGGCAGTAAAAGACACCAAAGCTGCTCATCACACCAGTGAGTTTCTCCAGGTCTTGGTGGAAAAGGTTCTGCAAGACTATGAACTTAAAGAGCAAGTTCTTTCTGTCGTAACTGACAATGCTTCAAATATGATAAGTACTATTAAGCTAATGAATGAGAGTAATGATGGTGACCAGCAGCTAGAAGAACATTCTGGGTCCACAGACACAGAAATGTTTGAAATGGAGGAACACAGTATTGTAACTGAGGAGCAAACTGAAGTTGCTTCAGATAAACAGCAACATGATAGTTTAGATGATCTTGTTGAAACTTTGTCAATATGTTCTTTCATTCATCACATGCGCTGTGTTGTGCATACGCTACAGCTGGCTATAAGAGACAGTCTGCAAGAAGGACATGCTGCTGCACTGATTGGCAAGGTGAGAAAATTGGCTACTGTTGCCAGAACCCCTAAAGTTGACTCAATTTTGAAGAGACGTGCTGGAAAAGGGGCAATTATTGATCAAGCCACACGATGGGGCAGTACTTACTTAATGATTCAGCGCTTGGTTGAACTGAAAACCTTTCTTGTAGACATGGCTAACCCTCAACTGACGCTAAATGAAAGTCAGTGGAATCAGGTGACTGAGCTGGAAAAATTGCTAGAGCACCCATTTACAGTGACTAAAAAATTACAAGCAGAGGACTTAACTCCAGGTATTTTCTTAAAGGAGTGGAAGAACCTGATGTTTCGCCTGTCCCAAAGAGGAGGGTTAATTGCAAGTGGCATTGCTACATCAATGAAACGGAGAGAGGAGCTACTATTACAAAATAACATTCTTTTGGCAGCTGTTTATGTAGACCCAATGCATCGGATTCTTCTAGATGATCAACAGCTAAGTAAAGGAAAAGAAGCTCTGTTTGAAATAGCAGTAAGGATGAAAGGGTTGCAGAACAGTCAGGAGGAACAAGAAGAATTTGGTCGTCCTGCCACATCTTCACCCTCATCATCAACTGATGAAGAATTTAATTTCGAAAAATATTTGGATCACAAGGACCGTGCAAAGCGTTCCCACATAGAAGAAGAGTCATCCCCATCAAGGAACACAGCCAGTACATTTCAGCAGAATTTTTCATGTGCACTAAAAGAAATTGAGAAATTTGACCGTTCATCAAAAATAACAGTGCAACAAGCGATTCCTCTGTATCCTGACATTGTCAGAGATGTTGCCCGAGTGGTTACTGCTTTGCCACCAACACAAATTAGTGTAGAGAGGTTGTTCTCTGCTCTCAAAATAATTAGATCAGATTTGAGGGCATCCATGAAGGAGGATCTGACAGAGGCAATACTTTTTCTGAGGACAAATTTATAGATTTCTTCTTATTAACTGCATAAAAGTGTTTATTGCATATTTACTTACAGTTTAGAAAAGTTTATAAAAGTTATTTGCTATGTATATTCTAATTGTATTCTAATAAATGTAGTTTTTGCTCTAAGTGGTCTGATTACTTATATGATGGTGAGAAACTGAATAAGCACGATGTTTAATATTTTACAACAGTAAATTTGTTGTTATGAATTGGCCATTTATGAAGGAGTCGGAGCCTGATAAAATCCAGGAGTCGGAGTCGCAACTGTGGCTTACCGACTCCACAGCCCTGGACAAAGCACAATACACAGGTGATGGGGTTTGCAAAACGGCGAAAGAGAAAAAAAATCACACACTAGGTCTATAGGCAATAAAAATGTAATGGCATATGTGCAAAAAAAAATCCCAACAGTAAAGTACGAGATGTGACAATCTGATATATTCACTGCATGATCCAGAGAGTCCAATATTAGCAAGTTGTCCAAAAGAATTAGAATGGCGTGTTCACTGGGGAGCGATTATACACCAGGGCTTGGAACATTTTGGGCGGACCACTCCTTTCTCTTATTGCAACGTTCTTGACCATGTTTTTGATATTGTAGTGGAAGGGAGAAGACTTAACTTTTTTTTTTTCTTTATCCCCTTAACGACCAAGCCATTTTGTAGGTTAAAGACCATGCCTTAATTTTGAAATCGGACCACTGTCACTTTATGTGGTTATAACTCTGGAACGCTTCAACGGATCCCGCTGATTCTGACATTGTTTTTTTCCTGACATATTGTACTTCATGTTCGTGGTAAAATTTCTTCGATATGACTTGCGCTTATTTATGAAAAAAATGGAAATATGGCAAAATTTTAAAATTTTGCAATTTTCAAACTTTTAATTTTTATGCCCTTAAATCAGAGAGATGTCGCAAAAAATAGTTAATAAATAACATTTCCCACATGTCTACTTTACATCAGCACAATTTTGGAACCAAATTTTTTTTTTCTTAGGAAGTTGTAAGAGTTAGAAGTTGACCAGCAATTTCTAATTTTTCCAACAAAATTTACAAAACCATTTTTTTTTTTTTTTTTTTAGGGACCACCTCACATTTGAAGTGAGTTTGGGGGGGTCAATATAACAGAAAATACCCAAAAGTGACACCATTCTAAAAACTGCACCCCTCAAGGTGTTCAAAACCATATTCAAGAAGTTTATTAACCGTTTAGGTACTTCACAAGAATTGAAGCAATGTGGAAGGAAAAAATGAACTTTTTCTCCCCTAAATTTTTGTTTGGACACAATTTTTTTTTTTTTTTATTGTGTCAAGGGTTTCAGGAGAAAATGAACCACAATATTTGTTGTGCAATTTCTCCTGAGTACACCGATACCCCATGTGTGGAGGAAGACCAATCTTTAGGCGCACGGCAGTGCTCAGATGGGAAGGAGCATCATTTGAGATTTTGAATGTCAAATTGGCTGGAATCGACAGCGGACGCCATGTCGCGTTTGGAGAGCCCCTGATGTACCTAAACAGTGGAAACCCCCCCCATAAGTGACCCCATTTTGGAAACTAGACCCCCCAAGGAACTTATCTAAATGTGTGTTGAGCACTTTGAACCCCCAAGGGCTTCACAGAAGGTTATAATGTAGAGCCGTAAAATTAAAAAATCATATTTTTTCCACAAAAATGATCTTTTCACCCCCAATTTTTATTTTCCCAAGGGTAACAGGACCCCTAAAGTTATTGTGCTATTTGTCCTGAGTACACTGATACCCCATATGTGGGGGTAAATTACTATTTGGGTGCATGGCAGAGCTCGGAAGGGGATGAGCGCCATTTGACTTTTTTGGCTGCAATTGAGATCGGACGCCATGTCGCATTTGGAGACCCCCTGTGTGCCTAAACAGTGGAAACCCCCCACAAGTGACCCCATTTTGGAAACTAGACCCCGCAAGTGCGTCACAGAAGTTTATAACGTAGAGCCGCCGTGAAAATAAAGAAATCATTTTTTTCCACAAAAATGATCTTTTTTTTTTTTTTTCCCCCAAATTTTTATTTTCACAAGGGTAACAGGAGAAATAGGACCCCAACAGTTGTGCAATTTGTCCTGAGTATGCTGATACCCCATATGTGGGGTGAATCCTCTGTTTGGGCGCATGGCAGAGCTCAGAAGGGATGGAGCACCGTTTTGGAATGCAGACTTTGATGGAAATGTTCTGCGGGCGTCATGTTGCATTTGCAGAGCCCCTGATGTGCCAAAACAGTAGAAACCCCAGACAAGTGACCACATTTTGGAAACCAGACCCCCCATGGAGCTTGACTAGATGTGTGGTGAGCACTTTGAACCCCCAAGTGCTTCACAGAAGTTTATAACGCCCGGGCGTGAAAATAAAAAATCATATTTTTTTTCCACAAAACTGATCTTTAATGAGCTATAATTTTTCCATATTTCGTCCGACAGAGTCATGTGCAGGCTTGATATTTGCAGGAAGAGCTGACGGTTTTATTGGTACCATTTTCGGGCACATAACGTTTTTTGATCGCTTTCTATTCTGATTTTTCTGTTCATTTTTTGAATGAACAAAAACCAGCAATTTAAGAATGCTTTGTTTTTCCCCTCTGTTCCGCGTGTGGTAAAATTAGTATTGCAGCTTTATTCTTCGGGTCACTACGATTACAGCGATACCTCATTTATATCGTTTTTTTTATGTTTTAGTGTTTTTTACACAATAAAAACTTTTATAGAAAAAAACAATTTTGCATCACTTTATTCTGCGAGCTATAACTTTTTTATTTTTTCGCAGATGCTGTATGGCAGCTCGTTTTTTGCGGGGCAAGATGACGTTGTCAGCGGTACCATGTTTATTTATATCCGTCTTTTTGATCGCTTGTTATTGCACTTTTTCCAAGCGGTATGATGATACCGCTTAGAAAAAGAATAATTTGCTACTTTTTTGTGTTTTATGGCGTTCACTGAAGGGGTTAACTAGGGTGACACTTTTATTGATAGGATTTTTATGGATGTGGTGATACCAAACGTGTATTTTTTTTTTTTTTTTTACGTAAAAATGTAATTTTGAGGGGATTTTTTTAGGGAATTTTTTTTTTTTTTTTTTACATATTTTTTAAAAAATTTTTTTTTTTTTTTTTTTTTTTTTTTTTACCTTGTCCCTTCATGGGACTTAGACTTTCACTTTCACATTAGGTATAATACATTGCAATGCTCCATCATTGTAATGCATTATACCAATGCTGAGAGCTGCTGACACCATGCTGTGAGCATGTTCTCACCAGCTTTCCATAGGTAAATGACCCGGAGGTTGTCATGATACCTCCGGGTCATCATGGCACAGGTCGGGCCCCGCGATTACATCGCGGGGACCCACCTGAGGCAGAGGGAGCCCCCTACCCTCTGCCTCCCCCTCTGAACGCTGCGATCGCAGCAGTGAGGGGGTTAACAGGGGCAATGGGGGCTCTGCTCCTAGCTGACAGTGCAGGACGCTCAGCCACTGCAGCGCTGAGCTCCTACACTGATCAGGCAGGAGAGGCTCAAATTTCAGCTTCTCCTGCTCATCACTGCTGTGTTTGGTCTGTCAGATTGACCAATCACAGCGCTGTGGGTGCAGGGACCGAGTGCAAGGGTCCCGGCCCCCCTTGCTGTGCCTCTCAGCTGTCATAGACAGCTGTCGGCACTAAAACTGAAACTGCGTGTTTACACGCAATGACAGTTCAAAGGCAGGACGTGCAGAGTCCGTCATGGTGCGGTAAGTCACCTCCTGCCATGACGGACTCTGCACGTCCATAGACATTAAGGGGTTAAGCAAATTAGAAAATCACTGATGGTAAAAACTGATACGCTGACCAAAATCTGACCGTATGGTTTTAGTCTGAATTGTTGTTTGCAAAGCATCATAAACATATATATATTCTCATGGAAAATTAGCAGGTCACTGTGGTGCAGCCATTCGGTGAATTTCCTTTCACTGCAAATGTACAATGAATTCCCAGCTCAATGTTACTGTAGAATCGTTGTGGATTTGGAGCAGATTTATTTTGGACAGAACTGTAAAAAACCCTGCTTGTCCTAATTGTCCCAATCAGCAGCCAGTGGCCATCAAGGAGATAATGAGAAACTCTGTGACCTTGGCAGTAAACCTGCCTGCCCAGATCGTGTGTGAGAACCACTGTCTGTCACTCAAACACATTATTAAGTGCAAAAATTTTTGGAGGCCATGTCACCGGCTGTGCAGCGGCGGCAGACGATCCAGACTGATAGAAGAAAACATCAGTAATACAATCCTTTGTGATGTTACATGAGTTCTGATAAATCTTCATTACTTACACTATATGGATAAAGTATGTGCCCCCTGCACATTACACCTGCAGGAGCTTTTATGACCTCCCATTCTATGTCCATAGAAATTAATATGGAGTTGGGTTCTCTGCAGCTATAACCTCTCCCGCTCTTCTGGGAAAGTTTTTTCTATAAGAGTTTAGAGGTGTCTGTGGGCCTTTTTGCCGCTTCATCCAGAAGAACATTTGTGAAGTCAGACATTTCTCTTGGGGAGACCGGGCTCACAATGTTCTAGTACATCCTAAAGGTGTTGGATGGGGCTGAGGTCAGGGCTCTACAGAGTAATGTTCTTCCACCAAACTCCCCCAACCGTGTGTATGTGCACTGGGCACAGTTGTGGGAAACAGGAAATGGTCTTCCTCAAATTGTTGCTACAAAGCTGGAAGCTACAATTGTCCAAAATGTTCTTGAATGCTTAAAAATTAAGATTTCCCTTGACTAGAACTAAGAGACCAAAGCTGACCCCTGAAAAACAAGTCCATAGCATTATCCCTACTCCACCAAACTTTATCACTGGCAGTGCACAATGCAGTCAGGGAGTAACGCTCTGCTGGTAGTCCCCAAACCCGTCCATCGGATACCAGGTAGAGAAGTGTGATCCGTCACTGGATAGAACATGTTTCCACTGATCCAGGGTGCAGTGGTGACAGCTTTACACCATTATCCTACACATGGCATTGTGTTTGATGATGTACGGCTGCATGCAGCTGCTCGACCTTGAAACTTCCGACCGGGCAACTCCTTGACACTATTCACTCTTTCGTCAAGCAAAGAGTGCAGGCCCCCACCACCAACCTCAGCACCGACGATCTGGCCAATTATTTCAAAGACAGAATTTATTATATCCAACAGGAAATCGTCTCCCAATCCCCTAATATTCTGCATTGTCCTCCCTCCTACACTGCATCTAGCCCACTTTCTGTCTTTGAACCAATCACGGATGAAGTGTCCTTGCATCTTCTCGCCCTACTACCTGCACAAGTGACCCTATTCCCTCACATCTCCTCCAGTCCCTTTCCACAGTTGTCACCACTCGCCTAACTAAAAGAACCTATACAGGTTTGGTGTCTACGAACTCGTAATGACCTGGAGAATCACAATGGCAGGTCAGGTTTAGTATTTAGTGAACATGGTAAAAAAGCAAAACAAAAACTGTTGTGGAATTACACTGTTTTTGCAATTTCACCGCACTTTGATTTTTTTTTTTTTTTTTTTCCATTACATGTATTTGGCAAACCCAATGGTGTCATTCAAAAGTACAACTCGTCCCACAAAAAACAAGCCCTCACATGGCCATGTTGACGGAAATGTAAAAAAGTTATGGCTCTGGGAAGAAGGGGAGCAAAAAACGGAAACTCAAAAATGGAAAAACCCAAGGTGGTGAAGGGGTTGTAAAATCCATCCCTCCATCCCTCAACCTAACTGCTCTGCTAACTACAGACCTGTCTCAAATCCTCTAATCTCCCCTTCATCTCTACACTCCTGGACCATTTGGTCCACTCCCATCTAATCCGCTATCTCTTAGATCGCTCTCTTTTTGACCCTTTACAATCCCGTTTTCGCTCATTACCCTCTACTGAAACTACCCTCACTAAAGTCTATAACGATCTACGGCTATAGCTAATGGTCCCTACTCCATGCTGATTCCCTCTGGATCTCTCTGCAGCATTGGACACTGTGGATCATCAGCTCCTCCTCACTATGCTCTGCTCTATCGGCCTCAAGGACACCGTTCTCTCCTCCTACCTCTCTGACCAATCCTTTGCTGTATCTTTTGCTGGCTCCTTTTCCCCTTACTGTTGAGGTTCCTCAAGGGTCAGTCTTGGGCCCTCTCCTCTTCTCCTTATATACCACCCCAAAATGGACAGAACATCAGTAGATTTGGTTTTCAGTACCATCTCTATGCTGATTAACCCCAATTATACACCTCTACTCCTGACATCACGCCTGCATTATTACAAAATACCAGTAATTGTCTTTCCGCTGTCTCTAGCATCATATCCTCCCTTGATCTAAAACTGAATATGTCAAAAACTGAACTCCTTATGTTTCCTTCCTACCTATGCCCGATTTTGCCAATTCTAAGGGTGGAAACTAAGATCCCCAATGAGCTTAATCTCCCACTCCCGTCTCCTGCACCAATTCTCTAGAATGCACTACCCAGGACAATTCGATTACTTCTCAATACTCACACTTTTAAGCGTGCCCTAAAAACGCATTTCTTCAAACTGGCCTATCGCTTGAACATACTTGTATGACTATCCCTGTTTTGTCCATACAAAATTTTCTTCAAAATCGGGACCCTCACAACATCTGTTCACAACACCCTCTGTGTCCGTACATATTCTGATTGGTGACCGGTACAAGCAGAAATTCATGAACACCCTATTTATATTATGACTGGACCATATAATAAAAGCACATTTTACCATTTACCTTTCGTGTCTCCCCTATTTCCTCATAGATTGTGAGCAGGGCCCTCTCTCCTTTTGGTATCTGAGTTGCATGTTTTTCTGTAATGTCCTCTATTGTCTGTACAAGTCCCCTCTAAGATGTAAAGTGCTGCGGAATATGTTGGTGCTATAGAAATAAAAATTTACATTGACCTGACAGTTCTTGCGTTCTCCACTAGATGGCAGCACGTTACTTTTCCATAGCTGGTCGTGTGCTGTAGCACATTTATTATGGTTAGTGATCGGCTGTACGTCTTCATTCTTATTAGCTCAATTATTCTATCTATCGCCTCGGGGATGAACGTATCACCTGACGGCCCCAGCATGGAATCAGCTACAAACGTGTCGCCCTCTTTGTAAAGTCTCAATATTAAATCCGAGGTTATATAAGCCATACATGTCATTTATGGTGGTGAGTTCCCCCTGCATTTCTTTTATGTGTTAAACATAGTGCTGATTGGTTGTTGTGCAAAAGAAAATGAAAACAAATGTTTCTTACAGGTGAAAATTTTGGTGCAAAAAGAGAACGGGAGGCTAGAGACGGCGCTGACCGCCAACCTGAAGAGCGCGGTCATTGCTTCATTCCTCATGTTACCCGAAAGCTTTTCTGAAGAAGATCTCTACCTGCAGATCGCTGGTCTCTCATACTCCGGTGAGCACTTCTTGTAGGGTCGGACACAGGTGGGGATCCGACCCGCGAGAAAGCCGTTGCTTGCCACAATGGGTCACACTTGTCCCCGTTTAGATGAAGGGCAGTGCACACGTTTCATCGCTGCTCCATTCATTTTCTTTGGGGCTGTCGGAAACATTTTGTGGTGGTTATCATTTTTTTTTTTTTTAATGCATGTCTTCATTTTTTTATTGAGCAGATCTGCTCAAAATACTTTTCCGATTAATTTGACTTTTCCATTAACTTTGCTGTTCAATTGTTCAGATTTTAGAACTTTTTTATTTTTCCTCTTTTAGATTTTGAAAAACTGAACAAAAAAAAAAGCTTCAAAACTTGTGCAAAAAAGAAAAAAACACTTGAAGGGAAATAATTTGTAAATGTGCAGTCACATTTTATAGGATTTGAATGAGTCAACTAAGAATCCATCAGTGATTTTTGCCGAGCTCCTCTTAGCAGATATATGACAACATGAAAGTATTTCTCTCCTTTTTAGGTGGTCTGTGATAATAAATCGACTGAGAAGAGATGGATAAGCGTTACAAGTAGTGATGAGCGGATGTGCTCAAATAAGGTGTTATCTGAGCATGCTCGGGTGCTAACTGAGTGTAGTGTGCTCGAATAATATGTTTGAGTCCCCGCGACTGCATGTCTCATGGCTATTCGACAGCCACAACACATGCAGGGATTTCCTAACAGCTGTGAGAACTCAAACATATTTTTTGAGCATGCTGAAGACACTCTGTTAGCATGCGAGCATGCTCGGATAACACCTTATTTGAACACGTTCGCTCATCACTAGTTACAAACGCTCTGTCATAATGAGCTCAGTGATGGATTCTTAGTTAACTCATCCAGCAACAAAGAGGGAGAAACATTGCTAAAGTTTTATTGATTATTAACCCCTCCCTTTTTACCCTTCCCAAAGATATCCATATCCTTTATAGGTGATCTCCTATGTTGAAAGGCCAGAATTGCCGCGTTTCAGTTGTTGCACCTCACCCAAAAGAAAAGTGATCAAAAATTTCCACCCAAACCCAACAATGGCACTATTAAAAACTACATAACATCACTCACAAAAAAACTCTTCTACCCCTCCAAAAATGGGGAAAAAAAAGAGAAAAATGGCAGCAAAAACATAAAAAAAAAGTTCTGATTTATCAATTTTTTAACCCAAAAATAGGTGTGCAAAAAGAGAATTGTTCATACTGAGCTTTTTGTTTTGACAGTTTCTGCTAAAAAAAAAAAAAAAAACCTCAGTGTGAACACATCCTAATTCAGTGATGGGCAGACTGTGGGATTTGTCTTTCTTTCACTAGAACATAAAAAAAGATTCAATTAAGGAAGAAAACTAAAGTTTAATAAACTCAAATTAAAAATAATGCTGTCATTATTTTTTTTTTTTTAATTCCTTTTTTTACGTTTGCCACTCTTATGCTTGTTTTATCATTTCATTTGGGATGAGAGCAGCACTGATTGTTCCTAGAGATGGTCCTCCATTTTGCACATACATTTTTATTGCAAAGGTAAAAAAAAAACGTAGATTGACTTTTTAATCCTCTTATTTCTTATCCCTCTTACTCCTTATCTTTAGGCGACTTCAGGATGGTAGTCGGTGAAGATAAAGCTAAAGTGACAAATATTGTCAGGCCTAACCTCGGACATTTCCAGAAGCTGTACAGTAACATCTTACAGGAGTGTCCTCAGGCCGTGTATAAGCAATCAATGGGCAAAATAGAGGTAAAAGGAACCAGGGTAGTCGGGGTATTTGCCACATTGTAAAAGTAATATGTGCTTCATTATTATTGATATTAGTGAATGGTCAATATCTTCTGTTCTCTAATATAGTCTTATTTTAACTCTTTCGTACACCTTGACGTAACTGTGCATCACAACCGGGGTATACGGGTATGGAGTGGGCTGAGGAGCTGAGCCCACTTTATACCAGGCAGATGCCACCTGCTTGTAACAGCGACAAGCTGACAGTTTTACCGCTGCTGTCAATTACTGACAACAACTGTTAAATATCCAGAAACATACACCTCAAACCGCTCCTGTGGGTACATCGTTTATAAAAAGTGCTGAAGAAACTCTACAAAATGTTTGAACATAATGCACAGCAATATAAAATTGACTTGCAGCTCAAATGTTCAGTAGTTTTGAGCTCCATTTATGTGCTTCATGTCTCCAAAGCCACCAAGCGGCTAACAGTAGTGACCTGACCATTCTTCAGGCTTCTTCTGCTTGGAGCCATTCCCTATTTTTATACTTACCAAGGGAAAAAAAATAGACAATTCAGGAAACAAAAATTCAGGACCCGTTGAAGCGCAGTAGCGTGAAGCGGCCGTAGTCCGTACTCTACACATGTCTCCCGTGCCGATGTTGTGCGCACATTCCCTCATTTCTGATCCTACCTCTGAATAGGTCTGAATGCTAACATTACATGTCTTATTACAGCCAAAGGGGCACAGTACTCAGCCAAGCACTTCTGCCCATTTCCAGCGATCGGTGGGGGTCTTGGCATCTAGCTCCTCGCTGATCAAGAACTGTCTGAATGGACGCCCACATCAGGTAGAATCACTTAGATGCCGCTGTCTGACATTAACTTTAGAAAGAACATAGATTGGAGGAGTAATCTAAATGAAATGAAAAGAGGTGGCACTTCTTCGGGTCTTGAGAAGAGCAACACGGCGCAAAACGGCCGTCGTCTTCGCAGTCTCTAGCCCCCCACCTGCCTGAGATGTTTTAAACATTTTTTTGGACCAATAAAGATTGGACTTCATTCCGGTGAGTGCCACCTCTTTTCATTTTATTTGGATTAAACATCTTGCTCTGGTGTGCACCTGAAGGGAAAAAAAGGTTTTATGCCTGCGGTGTTTTTGATCAGCTGATGGTATTGACTCTGTGTATCACCAGTGGTGCTCGGCTTTCTCTATTTTCTGTGATAGATTAGAGGAGGTTCTGTGTCCACGTCGTACACCCCCACCCGATGTGTGATGCACAAGTATGTCAAATTTTGGGAAGTGGTTAATATCTAAAAAAAAAAAAAAACCATCATGTATCCTGGAGAGGCCTCCTCTAGGTGGATCAGCTCAGTTAGGGACAGACATCAGTAGTTAAGTCATTCTAAGTTAGCCGCGAGACATGCAACCGCAGGGAGTCGAACCGGAGACACTATCAGCACCCGAGCATGCTCAGATAACACCTTATCAGAGCTCGTTCTCTCATCAAAGTTATCACCTCTTACTAAATGGAGGAAATGTGCTCCCTATCACATTAAAGGGAACCTGTCATTGGATTCATGCTGCCCAAACCTCCGGCAGCCCAATTGCAGACACGTATGTTTTACTCTGAAACGCTGCAGCTTTTTTTGAGTAAACTTGTTTTGAAGAGCCGGCCTAGGATTGCGTGTCTTGGATAACTAGATCCCCGGCAGGCTCTCCTTGGCCCCAATCCCTCTGAATGTATGCACACAGGCAGAGACCTGTCCATCAACTGGAGAGGGTCAAAAGCTGCCGAGGCACCAACCTAAGATCAGATTAGTCATCCACGTCGCATAGTCGCCAACCAACTTTTCAAAGTAAGCTTACTCTGAAACACAGCAGCTTTGCAGAGAAATCCATACCTACCAGCAATCACACAGGCAGACTGATTCATGGGCCCATGGCTCTGACAGCATGAATGTGATGACCGGTTCTCTTTGAAGGGGTTGTCAGGACTTTAGCACTGATCGCCTCTGTTTAGGATAGGTCATCAGTGTCTTATTGGTGGAGGTGCGACACCAGGCATCCCCGCTGATCAGCTGTTCCTGGTGTCGATGGCAGCCAGAAATGCTCAGTTAGGCAGCGGCACAGCTCTGTTGATGGAATGGTGGCTGCGACCAGGTACTGCGCATGCCCCCCCCTATTGATTTGACACCGGGAACAGCTGAGTGGCGGGAGTGCTGGGTGTCGCGTCCCCACCAATCAGAACTTGTCCTGTCTTAAGGTTAACCCCTTTAAGGGAGACGGTGGGCTTTTTACCTTATGAGAAGATGAACAGTTTCTCATATAATCGGGACATTAGTTGACTCCGTGTCCTGAATGTTTATTGACATCCAGATAATCATATTATGCTATTTTGATACATTGAAAGAATAAATATAACATTGCACACTGGCCACCAAAGTTTTGGGACGAGGGGCCCGTGGATGTGTATTGGGTCTAGGGGCCTGCGGATGTGTTTTGCTCATGCACGAGGAGTTCTCTTGGTTCGTACATGGAATATAGTTGCCAAGCATCATGCGATCTGACATATAATACATTAGATTTGATTACACATATACACTTCTCACTTTTTTAGAAACGCCATTGAAAATCCAATTTTCAGTGCATCGTACAATCCTCTCCTTTTCTCTGTAGGTGGATAAGAGCCCAGATGGTCAGTTTCTTCAGCTGATGAGCTTGCCAAAGCATTTACAGCAGAATATAACGGCTCTTATGGACCAGCCAGGAAGAAATAGAGATGTGGAAGAGGTATTACTGCAAGTAGCTCAGGACCCGGACTGTGGGAATGTGGTACAGCAAGGTAAGCACTTCTTAGTGACGATCCTGCTGCTCTGCCACTAATGGGCTGTATGCACACTTCCCTCAACGGTACCCTGCTTCTGTACTGATTGACTTCTTAAAGGGGTCGTCCACCACTCAGCCCCTTTTTAAATGCTTTGTTCCCTAGTGGAAAATAAAAACAACCCGGTACACACCTATCGCATCAGCTCCATTTCAGCTATGTTGGCATGGGTGCTAGCATGACATTGTAATATCAAGTGAGTGCTGCAGCCAATCAGCGTCCACGTATGGTCTGTGTCGTTTACACTTCCTTTTGACAAAACTCTGATGTCCAAGTGTGAACTACAGGCCATTGATCGTCACTGATTGGCAGCAGCGCTCAAATGGCACAACAGTATGAAGCGAGCACCAGGAGTTTTAACGCCGCTAAAACGGTGCCTTTTCATTTTACACCTGAGAATATAGTATTTACTAAGGGGTTGTTCAGGTAGACTCCTTTAACTCCTGTTTGTAGTTTGTTTGTGACGTGTAGCTACGAATCTGAAAAACATTAGTCAGTCACTTACTGCTCGTGCGTGCAGGAAATATGGAGGAAACGTGCAGATCTGCATATTAAACATATTCCCGGCAAATCTGAGCAAAGTAATAATTACTCACTAGGATGATGAATAATTGCTCGGGGAACTCCACTTTTTTTTTTTTTTTTTTTTTTGGAATTTCCCTCTAAGTGGAAACGTGTTATCTGAGCATGCTCTGGTGCTCACCAAGTGTCTTCGGTGTGCTCGAATAATATGTTCGATTCCCTGCGGCTGCATGTCTCACAGCTGTTGGACAGCCACAACACACCTGTTTGTTAGGCAGTCCCCTTTATGTGTTCTGGCTGTGTAACAGCCATGATGGATACAGCCGCGAGGACGTGAACTTGTTTTTCGAGCACGTCGAAGACACACGGTTAGCACCCGAGCATGCTCAGATAACACCTTATCCCATCACATGCTCTCATCACTATTAATTATGTAATGTTTTCTACAATACAGGAGCGATTTTACATGATTTCTCAGGTTACCCAATATCCATATAATATTATGTTTTATTTGGAGACGCGCTTATGTTAAATGCAGGTAATGCCACAGACTTGCTGAGGTTTTCACCCAATGAAAAAAGTTAAAATTAGAGATGCAGAAAAATATTCACACTGCCCTGATCATGTCTCAGATGCTGGCACCCTGGGTTATGATTAAAGAAACAACGTAAAAAACAGTGCATGAACATCCAAGGTAAATAGAAATATCACAAATCTTCATTAAAGACACAGATAAAAAATGGCATAGTGGCATAACAGGAGTGACACAAAAAACGCACAAAGATGCATAGTATCCCTAAGATGTGTGTACATAATAAGACATATATCCATATATAATAGGCAGCCGACCAGTCATTACAGCATAAAGGGTAAAATCCCCAGACAGTCAGCGACCCAATGAAGGGTTAAGAAGTTAAATTTAGCATGTAGTACTCATACCTAAGAGAGGACACTAGACCTCTGGCGCAGAGAAACAAGCCCAACGCACATTTCGGAAGCAGAGACATAATATGTCTTATTATGTACACACATCTTAGGGATACTATGCATCTTTGTGCGTTTTTTGTGTCACTCCTGTTATGCCACTATGCCATTTTTTATCTGTGTCTTTAATGAAGATTTGTGATATTTCTATTTACCTTGGATGTTCATGCACTGTTTTTTCCGTTGTGTGTATATATATATATATATATATTATAATATAAAATCAGCGTATCCTATACTGATTAGCGTTGGGCTTATGACTATTTTATACATACAGATATTCATTATATTTTTGGTTTTAAATATTTTTTAGACCTATTATATACACTCACTGGCCACTTTATTAGGTACACCTGTCCAACTGTGTGTTAAGACTTAATTTCTAATCAGCCAATCACATGGCGGCAACTCAGTGCATTTAGGCATGTAGACATGGTCAAGACAATCTCCTGCAGTTCAAACCGAGCATCAGTATGGGGAAGAAAGGTGATTTGAGTGCCTTTGAACGTGGCATGATTGTTGGTGCCAGAAGGGCTGGTCTGAGAATTTCAGAAACTGCTGATCTACTGGGATTTTCACGCACAACCATCTCTAGGGTTTACAGAGAATGGTCCGAAAAAGAAAAAAAATCCAGTGAGCGGCAGTTCTGTGGCCGGAAATGCCATGTTGATGCCAGAGGTCAGAGGAGAATGGGCAGACTGGTTCGAGCTGATAGAAAGGCAACAGTGACTCAAATTTCCACCCGTTACAACCAAGGTAGGCAGAAGAGCATCTCTGAACGCACAGTGCGTCGAACTTTGAGGCAGATGGGCTACAGCAGCAGAAGACCACACTGGGTACCACTCCTCTCAGCTAAGAACAGGAAACTGAGGCTACAATTTGCACAAGCTCATCGAAATTGGACAGTAGAAGATTGGAAAAACGTTGCCTGGTCTGATGAGTCTCGATTTCTGCTGCGACATTCGGATGGTAGGGTCAGAATTTGGCGTAAACAACATGAAAGCATGGATCCATCCTGCCTTGTATCAACGGTTCAGGCTGGTGGTGGTGGTGTCATGGTGTGGGGAATTTTTTCTGGGCACTCTTTGGGCCCCTTGGTACCAATTGAGCATCGTTGCAACGCCACAGCCTACCTGAGTATTGTTGCTGACCATGTCCATCCCTTTATGACCACAATGTACCCAACATCTGATGGCTACTTTCAGCAGGATAATGCGCCATGTCCTAAAGCTCGAATCATCTCAGATTGGTTTCTTGAACATGACAATGAGTTCACTGTACTCAAATGGCCTCCTCAGTCACCAGATCTCAATCCAATAGAGCATCTTTGGGATGTGGTGGAACGGGAGATTCGCATCAGGGATGTGCAGCCGACAAATCTGCGCCAACTGTGTGATGCCATCATGTCAATATGGTCCAAAATCTCTGAGGAATGCTTCCAGCACCTTGTTGAATCTCTGCCACGAAGAATTGAGGCAGTTCTGAAGGCAAAAGGGGGTCCAACCCCTTACTAGCATGGTGTACCTAATAAAGTGGCCAGTGAGTGTATATTCATTTTAGCCCTATGTACTGTCATCTCTGCTGCTTACCCTGGGTTATGATGTCAAGTACGCCAGCATTCGAGTGCTGGTAGAGGAAGTTCACTCTGTCATAATCCGGCTGCCACAAATTATCGAAGTGGACGCCGGACCAGTGTAGCACCATTTTTTTTTGCTCTAAGTGATTACTTGGTTTGCATATACATTTTTGAGCAATGCGCCTTTTTTTTTTTTTTTTTTTTTATTTGTTTTTTGTGCGTTGACTTTTCCAAGAAAAGCTTTCTAAAGGACACGTCCTGTTATCTCAGACTAATATAACCCTCAACTGATTCTTAGCCTCCCCTAAAATTGTCAGATTCCGCCATTGTATGAGATCACTTACATTTTTATAGCTGCTGCTGGTTCTAAATATGTTCATCATGTGTACGACAGAAGAATAGGATAGCCTACTTCTCCTTCCTAGAGGCATTCATTTCATCGGCCCATTCTACTAAGCCCCTTCCTCTTGACAAGACTTTCAGAGCTGTCTTTGTTTTCGCCGGGGGCCCATACGTTCCCGACCTGAAATATTGACCGAAGAAAGAGGAGCTCAGAGTGCTGAACGATCTCACAGGTCACAGTGTGAAGCTAAACTAGTCCTCGGCTATATGTTCTTCAGTGTTATTGGAGCTGACAGTACAGTCCATAAGTAATACCCAAATTGTAAGTAATCGGAATGAGCACCGAGTCAGTAAAGGGGTTCTCCAATGTCAAGAGGGCGTCCCCTATCTGCTGGATCGGTGATAGCTTACTGATCAATGTGGGGTTCGGTCATTGGGACCTGCATCCATTGGCAAAACAGGGTATTTTTCATCACCACGTTCATACACTTGACTGCCTCCATTTATTCCTATGGTGCTGCCGGAACAATAATGTGTGTAAATTGTAAAGCGCTGCGGAATATGTTAGCGCTATATAAACATAAAGATTATTATTCCTATGGTGCTGCCGGATCAAGCCAAGCGTGGCGCTATAGGGATGAATGAACGGAGGAAGTGGCGGTCGGGCATGGGCACTGGCGCTCCATTGTAACAGGGATGAAAATTCCCCGTTCTGCCGATTGATGGTAGTCCCAGCAGTCGGAGGCCCACCGATCAATAAGTTATTGCTTATCCATCAGATAGGCCAGAGAATGGGGGTCCAGTGAACCCGAATTGCCCAGTCCGGCACTTAGTCCTCCCCGTCTGAGCCTCTTCGGTCCAGGTCCCACTGATGAAGACTTAATTTGGGCCATAAATGATAAAGATGGGAGTGCCCCTTTCTGAATCTTATTTGTAGGGCATATTAGTAACTAGTTTTGTGACCATGACTTCCTTTTACTATCGCACACTGTTCCTTGAATGACGCAGTGACGCCTGTTTTCCATCTCTCCACAGCTATATCTGGCATAGTGAAATCTTCTAGTTTGAGTCAAAGCGCTAAAGGAATAGTCACCGCTGGTAAGAGCTCCGTAACCAGTCCTCCGCACGTCACAAAATGCTTCTATACCTGAAGCAGGATCATAGAGGAAATTTAGTAACTCATTATGGAGATGAAGAAAAAACAAATGCAATTCTGATTTTGTCTGTGTACATTTTATACTATCCAGATGCTGCACAAAATACGTTAAAGGGGTATTCCCATCTCCAAGATCCTATCCCAATATCTAGTAGGTGTAATAAGAATATTAGCAAATACCTCCAAATAAAAATGCAGTATAGTTCTTCTGATTCACTGTCGCTTACCTCATGTGCAGGCATTGCAGTAGCTTAAAGGAGTTGTCCACTACTTTAAATTAACCCCCAGTGTATCCCCCCGGGGCCCCTAATGAATTTTGTAAATACCTCATGTTGCCTATACTGCCTGTGAGCGGCGCTATCTGTGTCCGCTCACAGGCAGCACGTGACCCAGCACTGATGTCACGACAAGTGAGGCGTGACTCGGCGCTGGGTCCCCGCGGTGGCAGCTGGGTTGTGGGCGAGGTTACCCCCCACGTCACACCCAGCATCCACCGCGCGCTTTCTCAATGAATGGGCGCGCGGTCGATGCCGGGTGTGATGCGGGGGGGGATAACCCCAACAAACAAGGCTGGCAGCCTGCGCGGAAGGAGGAAGAGGGACCCCGGCTGTTGCCAGCACTTGTCGGGACGTCAGCAGAAGCAAGAGCCGGCTTCAGCCGAGGGTCACGTGCTGCCTGTGAGCGGCCACTGATAGCGCCACTCACAGGCAGTATAGGCAAAATGAGGTATTTACAAAATTCATTAGGGGCCCGGGGGGATACATTGGGGGGTTAATTTAAACTAGTGGACAACCCCTTTAGGTATCTGGCTACGACGACTCACAGCGTGACAGATGGTTGCCAGTGGTTGTAACCATGGATACTTAAGCTACTGCAACGCCGTGCACAAGGGGTAAGCGACATAGGTTATCAGGAGAACTATACTACATTTTTAATTGGAGGTATTTGCTAATTTTATTACACCTACATATTGGGATAGGAGACTGGAATACCCCTTTAACTTTATTGTGTGGGTTAGCACAATTTCAGTGATACCAAATTTCTATAGTTGTCAAAATAACCCATCTGCACCCTGCAGCCAGGTGGTGTTGGGGGCGATAAGCTGACTGAGGAGCGCTTTCCCTCTGCCGTACTCCTTCAGTGCTGTTTGCTGTTGTCCAAAGCATCGGGGGTTAAGCGGCCAGGGTCAGAGCTAGCTCCAGTATTTTACAGACGGCTCTTTCTGCAGATGGGGCAGACACAACTCATGTGCCCGTGCTATACATGTACTTTCCGTTGCATTATACTCCATCAGGATGTACAAGTACGGCAATTTTTGAGGAGTTGATAGTGATACTCTATGCTCAGGAATAGGTTAATGGGATCAGATCGGTGAGGGTCCGACACTCTGCACCAACACCGATCAGCTGATTGAAAGAGCCTTGGCTCAACGGAAGTGAGACAACCACACACTTTTTTTTTTTTTTTTTTTGTGGTCACAAATGGTACTACAAGCTCTCTCCCACCATTTACATGATAGAGCTTGCAGTACCACCCATGGCCACTATATCACAAGCAACGGGAGCTGAGCCACTTCTTAGCTCTGTGGATCCTACACTTAGCCCTACAGAAGCCGGACCCCCAATGTTCTTGTATTGATTCCCTAAAGTTCAAGGAAATACCCTTAGTTTCTAGACGGAATCCCCAAAAGCCCTAACTTGGGGGCGTGAAACAAAAGTCACCCTTTTTCTGTTTCCCTATAGCTGTGGCTTCAGAAGGGGGCCGGCAGGTAAGGCTGATAAGAGGCATCCCCCTGGTTAATATGCAGGTTAATAGCTTATTAACTTTATTAATTAACTAAATGAACTCGTACACTAAGCAATGTGACGGCACCTGCCTCCTTATTCCCAGCCTTTGACTGCCTGTGGATTGGACGCGTCTTTGAGGGGTTTTCCAGATTTGGAAAATCCCTCTTCACCAGCTACAGTTTGCTTAAAAAATTTTTTTTTAAAATGTGCGCCTTACTAACCCTCTCCAGGTCCAGCTCAGTCATTACCGCTGCTCCCTGTGTCTGTTATTGTCTGCGGTGCCGACGTCACATCGACAGAGCTTCAGACAGCTGAGCTCAACGGCTCTGCCTTAGTTAATGACACGAGCCGCTAAGCTCAGTTATTGGCTGCAGCGCTTTCGATGTGATGTAAGATCTGCCGACAAAAACGCAGCGGTGGAGATTTAGCAGTGGACCTGGTGAGAATGAATAAAGCACAGTTTTGTTCATTTTTAAAACAAACTGCAGGCAGTAAAGAAGGGTTTTCTGAATACGTAAACCCTTTTCTTGATGCATTTTCATAAGGGGGTCCTGGCATGTGTCTTTTAGAAAACACTCGTATTTCCTATAACAATCTTTAAAGGGAACCTGTCAGCACTTTTGGCCGCTATAAGATGCGGCCATCGCCTTTCAGGGCTTGTCTACAGCATTCTGTAATGCTGTATATCTGCCCCCGATCCGACCTGAAAGATAAGAAAAATAAGTTTTATTATACTCACCCGGGGGCGGCCCTGTCCGATGGGTGTCGCAGGTCCGGGTCCGGCGCCTACCATCTTCTTGCGATGCCGCCCTCCTGCTTGCTTCATGGTTCCCCGGCATCGCACTCCTGCGTAGATGTACTTATCTTCCCTGTTGAGGGCAGAGCAAAGTACTGCAGTGCGCAGGCGCTGGGCCTCTCTGACCTTTCCCGGCGCCTGCGCACTGCAGTATTTTGCTTAAGGCTTAAGTCTTAAGGGACAGCAAAGGGACAGTCTAAACCCTTGAGGAAGCTTTGGGGAAACTATCTCGGCTTTACATTGATGAGAAGCAATTCTGTTCATCCTTGCTGCCGACTCGCTGCATACCTTTGTATATTACTATGTAGTGTGCAGTAGATCAGACGTACATTAAAGGGGTTGTCCACTTTCAGGACTGTAAAATAATACCGCAACACAGCAGGTGTT
Organism: Dendrobates tinctorius; assembly: GCF_039654945.1. NCBI lineage: Eukaryota > Metazoa > Chordata > Amphibia > Anura > Dendrobatidae > Dendrobates > Dendrobates tinctorius. The sequence goes on along the minus strand of NW_027361706.1, from coordinate 17,845,437 downwards.
CTCCCTCCCGGGGTCCAACGCAGGCTTCGGCGGTCTATGTTTTGGCTGCAGTGTTGACATCGCCTTTTCAACATGTAACACCGCTGCATCAAATCTGTTAGCTCAGTGGCTTGTGCTGTATATCTCGGCGCAGCCATTGGGATCATTGATTGGCTGCAGCGGTGATGTAAGCTGCTGACATGATGTAATCGCTGCAGCCAAAACCCTGAGATCGCAGCAGCAGATGACTGCACTGGACCCAGGGAAGGCGAGTACCTGCTATTTTGCAGAGTGTCTGGTCTGCTTTCCTGAATGCGGCCAACCCCTTAAGAACATTAAAAGTATTATTACATTTGGGAAAGTTTTACACTTCCCCTAAAATTGGAAACGTCAACAGTGATGTGCTTTACTAATTACGTGGATTTTTTTGTGCGTTTTACTGCAGACAAAGGTCTCCGTCTACTAAAAGTAATGAGTCACAAAATCATCCACTGCGGGAAATAGTAAATGAAGGACAATGTGCTTCTTATTTTATGGTCATGTCTTAAGGCCCCGTCACACTAAGCGAGATCGCTAAAGCGTCACCGAGTTTGTGACGCAGCAGTGATATTGCTAGCGATATCGCCATGTGTGATACTTGCCTCCGACCGGCTCCCCCACTGGTTATCGCTGATCGCGCGAGAACGTCCTGGGCCGTTTCTCGTCGGCTGCGTCCTGCTGGCACTGACGAGCGACGCGTGGACGCGGGCGGGAGGACGTCTTCATCGCCTCGTCTGACAGGTAAGTAACGACCGCTGCTGCATCGCTGGTGAGATCTGCCTGTTTGGCAGCTCACTAGCGACCACTTAGCGATGCACCAGCGATCCTGACCGCGTCATATCGTGGTCGGGATCGCTGGTGCATCGCTAAGTGTGATGGGGCCTTTACAAGGATTAAAGTCACCCTTCCTCCCTGTAGGAAAAATGCCTGGCTCATTTTTCATGTGCTGTTTGCAGGATGATCATGTGCCACGGCAAGGAGCATGGTTTTCATTTAGAAACTGCGCAGCAAAATCACCTGTAGTTGTTGATTGACAGCGCATTGACTTCAATACGATATATACACAGCTCTGGACCACTGCAAAGTTTTCATTTTGTCTGATTTTTCTCTTTATATTTTTGAGTGAAATGTAAATTGCTCTTTTATTCTATAAACTACTGACAACATGTCTCCGAATTTCCAAGCAATAAATTTTGTATTTATTTTCAAAAAATAAGAAATGGTCAAAATACCAAAAAAATGCCGTGCTTGCAGACCTCAAATAATGCAAAGAAAACAAGTTCATAATCATTTAGAAATAACAATACTAATGTTTTAACTCAGGGAAAAGTTCAGAAATCAGTATTTTGTGGAATAACCATGATTTTTAATCTCAGCTTTCATGCTTCTTGGCATGCTTCCAGTCTGTCACACTGCTTTTGGGTGACCTTATGCCACTCCTGGTACAAAAATGTAAGCAGTTCTTTGTTTGATGGCTTGTGACTATCCATCTTCCTCTTGTTTACATTCCAGAGGTTTTCAATGGGGTTCAGGTCTGGAGACTGGGCTGGCCAGGACAGGGATTTGATGTGGTGGTCCTTCATCCACACATTGATTGACCTAGCGTGTGGCATGGCGCATTGCCCTGCTGGAAAAAACAGTCCTTAGAGTTGGGGAACAGCTGTATATACAGTGCCTTGCGAAAGTATTCGACACCCTGGAACTTTTCAATCTTTTCCCACATATCATGCATCAAACATAAAGATACCAAATGTAAATTTTTTGTGAAGAATCAACAAGTGGGACACAGTTGTAAAGTTGAATGAAATTTATTGGTTATTTTAAATTTTTGTGGAAATTCAAAAACTGAAAATTGGGGCATCGGGCCTCCATCTAATATATATAATCTCAATGACAACATCTGCAAGGAGTTTGTATGTTCTCTCCGTGCTTGCATGGGTTTCCTCCCACATTGCAAAGACATACTGATAGGTATTCTAGGTTGTGAGTCCCAATGGGGACAATGTCAATAATGTTCGGAAAGCGCTGTGGAAATAATGGCGATATATAAGTGAGTAAAATAATATATAGATAGATAGATACCGTATATCGTGTATGAGCCGAATTTTTCAGCCCCTTTTTTGGGCTGAAAAAGACCCTCTCGGCTTATACATGAGTCATACACCAGAAAGCTGGCGGGGGAGCAGGAAACATGTTACTCCCCCTCCTGGCATCTGCATATCAGGCCTGCTAGATCTCAGTCCCAGTGTCTGCTTCTCTCGTCCTGTGCGGTCATGTGACACCGCTCATTAAAGTAATGAATATGGACGCATCTTCACTCCCATAGGGGTGGAGAGCATTATTATTATTATTTATTGTTATAGCGCCATTTATTCCATGGCGCTTTACATGTGAGGGGGGTATACATAAAAACAAGTACAATAATCTTAAACAATACAAGTCATAACTGGTACAGGAGGAGAGAGGACCCTGCCCGCGAGGGCTCACAATCTTCAAGGGATGGGTGATAATACAGTAGGCGAGGGTAGAGCTGGTCGTGCAGCGGTTTGGTCGATCGGTGGTTACTGCAGGTTATAGGCTTGTCGGAAGAGGTGGGTCTTCAGGCTCTTTTTGAAGGTTTCGATGGTAGGTGAGAGTCTGATATGTTGTGGTAGAGAGTTCCAGAGTAGGGGTGATGCGCGAGAGAAATCTTGTATGCGATTGTGGGAAGAGGAGATAAGAGGGGAGTAGAGAAGGAGATCTTGTGAGGATCGGAGGTTGCGTGCAGGAAAGTACCGGGAGACGAGGTCACAGATGTATGGAGGAGACAAGTTGTGGATGGCTTTGTATGTCATGGTTAGGGTTTTGTAATGGAGTCTCTGGGCAATTGGGAGCCAGTGAAGGGATTGACAGAGGGGAGAAGCTGGGGAATAGCGGGGGGACAGGTGGATTAGTCGGGCAGCAGAGTTTAGAATAGATTGGAGGGGTGCGAGAGTGTTTGAGGGGAGGCTGCAGAGCATGAGGTTGCAGTAGTCAAGGCGAGAGATGATGAGGGCATGGACTAGGGTTTTTGCAGATTCTTGGGTGAGGAATGAACGGATGCGTGAAATATTTTTGAGTTGAAGTCGGCAGGAAGTGGAAAGGGCTTGGATATGTGGTTTGAAGGAGAGATCAGCATCAAGGATTACTCCGAGGCAGCGAGCTTGTGGGACTGGGGAGAGTGGGCAGTCATTTACTGTAATTGATGGGGGGGTCACGTGAGATGGGGGAAAGATGATGAATTCTGTTTTGTCCATGTTGAGTTTCAGATATCTAGTGGAGAAGAAGGATGAAATAGTGGACAGACATTGAGGGATTCTGGTTAGTAGGGAGGTGATATCTGGTCCAGAGATGTAGATCTGTGTGTCATCAGCATAAAGATGATACTGAAAGCCATGAGATTCTATGAGCTGTCCCAGGCCAAAGGTGTAAATAGAGAACAGCAGGGGCCCTAGGACTGAACCTTGTGGGACTCCGACAGATAGGGGGCGAGGTGAGGAGGTGGTGTGTGAGTGGGAGACGCTGAATGTCCGGTCTGTTAGGTATGATGAGATCCAGGAGAGGGCCAAGTCTGTGATGCCGAGGGATGAGAGGGTCTGTAATAATAGGGAATGGTCCACTGTGTCAAAGGCAGCCGACAGGTCCAGGAGGAGGAGGACAGAGTAGTGTCGCTTGCTCTTGGCAGTTAAGAGGTCATTGGTGACCTTAGTAAGGGCAGTTTCAGTGGAGTGGTGTGACCGGAAGCCAGATTGTAAGCGGTCGAAGAGGGAGCAAGAAGAGAGATGGGAGGACAGTTCAAGGTAGACGTGTTGTTCCAGTAGCTTGGAGGCGTATGGGAGAAGTGATATAGGGCGATAGCTAGATACAGAGGATGGGTCAAGAGAGGGCTTTTTGAGGATAGGTGTGATGGAGGCATGTTTAAAGCTTGAGGGGAAAACACCAGTTGTTAGTGATAGGTTGAAGAGATGGGTTAGGGTTGGGATGAAGACTGTGGTGAGGTTTGGGATGAAGTGGGATGGGATCGGGTCGAGTGCACAGGTGGTGAGATGTGATCTTGAGAGTAGAGTGGAGAGTCGATCTTCTGTAATGGTGGAGAAGTTGGTTTTGAAGGTGGAGGGCTAGGAAGTCGGGAGGAAGGGCTCTGGGGGTTGTTGACCAAAACTGTCCCTGATGTTATCAATTTTCTGCTTGAAAAATGAGGCAAAGTCTTCAGCTGAGATGAGTGGGGAGGGAGGAGGTGCTGGGGGGCGGAGGAGAGAATTGAAGGTGTTGAATAACTGTTTAGGGTTGTGAGACAGGGAGGATATGAGAGATGAGAAGTAGGTTTGTTTAGCTGTGGCGAGTGTGGTCTTGAAAGTAGTGAGGGACTGTTTGAATGCGATGAAATGCTCGTTGGAGTGGGATCTTTTCCATCTGCGCTCAGCAGCCCTGGAAGCTCGCCTCAGCTCTTTGGTCAGGCTGGTGTGCCAGGGCTGTCTGTTGATTTTGCGAGTTTTGGTATGTGTAAGTGGGGCAGCGGATTCCAAAGCTACAGCTATTGTGGTGTTATATAGAGCGGCAGCGTCATCCGCATTGTGTAAGGAACTTATATCTGTAAGAGGGAGGAGGGATTCGGAGAATGAGTGTAGGTCAAGGTGTTTAAGATTCCTGCGAGGGTGTGAAAGTTTGTGGGGTGGGGATTGTAGACATGGAGTGAAGAGGGAAGAGAATGTGAGCAGGTTGTGGTCAGAGAGAGGAAGAGGTGAGTTAGAGAGGTTAGATAGGGAGCAGAGGCGGGTGAAGATGAGGTCCAGTGTGTGGCCATCTTTGTGGGTGGCTGTAGAAGACCATTGAGTGAGGCCGAAGGAGGAAGTGAGAGATAGAAGTTTAGTGGCAGCTGAGAGGGAAGTGTCAATGGGGATGTTGAAGTCGCCCATGATGATAGTAGGGATGTCCGCGGAAAGGAAATGAAGTAACCAGGTGGTGAAGTGGTCAAAGAAGGTGGTGGCTGGCCCTGGGGGGCGGTAGATGACAGCCAGTTGGAGGTTGGAGGGGGAGTAGATGCGCACAGAGTGCACCTCAAAGGAAGGGAGGGTAACAGAGGGTGGCAGTGGGATTGGGGTGAAGGAGCAGGTATCTGACAGGAGAAAACCAACTCCTCCACCATATTTGCTGCTGGGGCAGGGGGTGTGAGAAAGGTGGAAGCCGCCATACGAAAGTGCAGCAGGAGAGGCTGTGTCAGAAGGGGTGAGCCAGGTTTCGGTGATGGCGAGGAAGGAGAGTTTGGTAGTAACAAAAAGATCATGGATGTAGGAAAGCTTGTTGCAGACAGAGCGAGCGTTCCACAGAGCTCCTGTTAGTGGGACTGGGGAAGCGGGGGCTGGGTGAATGGGTATAAGGTTGGAGAGGTTACGGAAGGTTGTGATAGAGCGTGGATGGGAGGTAGAAATGACTGTGGGAATGTGGTGAGGAGGACCAGGATTTGGAGAGATATCACCAGCAGTGAGAAGGAGCAGAGAAAGTGTTAGCAGGTGGGAGCAGGAGAGGGCATGAGGGGGCTGTCTGTGTTTGGAGACAGAGGATTGTCTGTTAAGGAACAGTTTTGAGGCGGAGGTGAGGTGGATGGGGAGGATTGAAGAAGAGATGAACAGTTCCTTACTAGGAGTAGGGATTAGGGGAATTAGCAGAAAGTGAAGGATTATTGGGGTGAAAGTGAAAACAAACAGAAACATTGTTTACAGTGACTGTGTCCAGTTACCTTCAGTTACCTTCAGTTCCAATTCTGGTTTTAATTCTTAAATTAATCTTCACACTTCTAGCACACACTTATAGCAATCACAATGCAGACTGAAGTCTATGCAGACTTGTACTCTGCAATATATGTACAACTAAGTGCAGTCAGGTGTGAAGCAGAGAGGAGTGGTCTCTGCTCATATTGGCCAGACAATTAAGAGTGGACCAGATGTATATGATCAAGCCAGAGTAAACAAGGTCATAAATAACACTGGGGTAAGCTGGGGTTAGCTGAAAGGCATACCATGTGAATGCTAGGTGCAGAGGCAAGTCTATGTGCAAAGCTGGGTGACGCACTGTGTGTCCTTCATAGACAGACAGCAGGAGAGCTGGGTGGATGGACATACCTGTCAGAAGAATAGAGATGCTTGTTAGAGTGCGATGGTGGCAGGTAGCAGGGCACAGTCTGTATACATCCTTCTGGTTTTAATTCTTAAATTAATCTTCACACTTCTAGCACACACTTATAGCAATCACAATGCAGACTGAAGTCTATGCAGACTTGTACTCTGCAATATATGTACAACTAAGTGCAGTCAGGTGTGAAGCAGAGAGGAGTGGTCTCTGCTCATCTTGGCCAGACAATTAAGAGTGGACCAGATGTATATGATCAAGCCAGAGTAAACAAGGTCATAAATAACACTGGGGTAAGCTGGGGTTAGCTGAAAGGCATACCATGTGAATGCTAGGTGCAGAGGCAAGTCTATGTGCAAAGCTGGGTGACGCACTGTGTGTCCTTCATAGACAGACAGCAGGAGAGCAGGAGAGCTGGGTGGATGGACATACCTGTCAGAAGAATAGAGATGCTTGTTAGAGTGCGATGGTGGCAGGTAGCAGGGCACAGTCTGTATACATCCTTCTGGTTTTAATTCTTAAATTAATCTTCACACTTCTAGCACACACTTATAGCAATCACAATGCAGACTGAAGTCTATGCAGACTTGTACTCTGCAATATATGTACAACTAAGTGCAGTCAGGTGTGAAGCAGAGAGGAGTGGTCTCTGCTCATCTTGGCCAGACAATTAAGAGTGGACCAGATGTATATGATCAAGCCAGAGTAAACAAGGTCATAAATAACACTGGGGTAAGCTGGGGTTAGCTGAAAGGCATACCATGTGAATGCTAGGTGCAGAGGCAAGTCTATGTGCAAAGCTGGGTGACGCACTGTGTGTCCTTCATAGACAGACAGCAGGAGAGCTGGGTGGATGGACATACCATGTGAATGCTAGGTGCAGAGGCAAGTCTATGTGCAAAGCTGGGTGACGCACTGTGTGTCCTTCATAGACAGACAGCAGGAGAGCAGGAGAGCTGGGTGGATGGACATACCTGTCAGAAGAATAGAGATGCTTGTTAGAGTGCGATGGTGGCAGGTAGCAGGGCACAGTCTGTATACATCCTTCTGGTTTTAATTCTTAAATTAATCTTCACACTTCTAGCACACACTTATAGCAATCACAATGCAGACTGAAGTCTATGCAGACTTGTACTCTGCAATATATGTACAACTAAGTGCAGTCAGGTGTGAAGCAGAGAGGAGTGGTCTCTGCTCATCTTGGCCAGACAATTAAGAGTGGACCAGATGTATATGATCAAGCCAGAGTAAACAAGGTCATAAATAACGCTGGGGTTAGCTGAAAGGCATACCATGTGAATGCTAGGTGCAGAGGCAAGTCTATGTGCAAAGCTGGGTGACGCACTGTGTGTCCTTCATAGACAGACAGCAGGAGAGCAGGAGAGCTGGGTGGATGGACATACCTGTCAGAAGCATATTCATTACTTTAATGAGCGGTACCATGTGACCGCACAGGAAGACAACAGGAAGAGAGATGCAGACAGCGGGACTGAGATGTAGCAGAGCCTGATATGTAGATGCCAGGAGGGTGAGTAGCACTGGGGAGGGTGAACCATGCCATATTCACCTGTCCCGTTCCACCGCTGCGCTCAGCCTCCCGGATCCTCTGGCTGTGACGTTCGGGTCAGAGGGCACGATGACGTGTTTAGTACGCTCCCTCTGCCTGAACAGTCACTGCAGAGAGCCGGCGACGCAGAGGGGCAGCGACAAGAGGTGAGAAAGTAAATTTTTTTTTTTTTTTTTTTTTTTTTTTTATCGCTGCAGCAGCATTATTATATGGGGCATATATTAATATGGAGCATGTTATGGGGCCAACATTAACCTTTGTGCAGCATTACATGGGGCATATATTAATATGGAGCATCTTATGGGGCCGCTATTAACCTTTCTGCAGCTTTATATGGGGCATATATTAATATGGGGCCACCTTTTTACTTTTATTAGTATCCATTGTTATTTTTGAAATTTACCAGTAGCTGCGCATTTCCCACCCTCGGCTTTTACTCGAGTCAATAAGTTTTCCCAGTTTTTTTTGTACCAAAATTAGGGGCCTCTGCTTATACTCGGGTCAGCTTTTACTTGAGTATGTATATATCTGTGTGTGTGTGTGTGATATATATATAATCAGTACAGACCAAAAGTTAATATATATATATATATATATATATATATTAATCTATTATCTATCTAAATTGGAATAAAGAGGCAGCACTCCAATACTTGTTAACCCCTTCCCGACCTGTGACACAGCGTATGCGTCATGAAAACCTGTGCCATTCTGACCTGTGATGCAGCATATGTGTCATGGGGGACTCGCGTTCCTGCGGGTCGGGTGACCGGGGCCACTGATAGGTCACCCGACCCACAGGTACAGGAGGACTTGTACTTCACCCCGGGGGGATAGCTTTGCGCCCCCCCCCCCCCCATGGCTACAATCACTCTGATTGGCTGTTTCACTTTCAACAGCCAATCAGAGCAATTGTAATATTTCACCAATGAAACTTGGTGAATTATTACAATCCAGCCATGGCCGATGCTGCAATATAATCAGACATGGCTGGAGACCGCGAACTGCTGCCGCCACCCCCCCCCCCCCCCACGACTGACGGAGCGATCTGCTGACGCCATCAGTATTTGCTCCCCTCCCCTCTTCTCCCCTCCGCTCCCCCGCCTTCCGGTTCCCCACGGTACCTCCCGAGTCCCGGTGTCCCTCCCGGTGTTCCTCCGTCTTCCCTCATGTGCGCCGTCATCTTCTAAAATGGCGGGCGCATGCACAGTCGACACCCAGCAGATTCATTCATTTTGATCACTGTGATAGACCCTATCACAGTGATCAAAATAAAAAAAATACTAAATAAACCCCCCCCCCTTTATCACCCTCATAGGTAGGGAAATATAATGAAATAAAGAAGATATATTTATTTTTCGGTTAGGGTTGGAATTACGGTTGGGTTTAGGGTTAAGGTTAGGGGTGTGTTGGGGTTAGAGTTGGAGTTAGAATTGAGGGGTTTCCACTGGTTAGGCACATCAGGGGGTCTCCAAATGCGACATGGTGCCACCATTGATTCCAGCCAATTTTGCTTTCAAAAAGTCATGCAGTGCTCCCTCCCTTCCGAGCCCAGACGTGTGCCCAAACAGTGGTTCCCCACCATATATGGGGTACCAGCGTACTCGGCACAAACTGGACAACAACTTTTGGGGTCTAGTTACTCCTGTTACCCTTGTGAGAATAAAAAATTTTGGGCTAAAATACCATTTTTTGAGGAAATTTTTTTTTATTATTTTCACGGCTCTGCGTTATAAACTTCTGTTAAGCACTTGAGGGTTCAAAATGCTCACCATACATCTAGATAAGTTCCTTGGGGGGGTCTAGTTTCCAAAATGGGGTCACTTTTGGGGAGCTCCAATGTTTAGGCACACAGGGGCTTTCCAAACGCGACATGGTGTCCGCTAGCGATTGGAGCTAATTTTCCATTCAAAAAGTCAAATGGCGCTCCTTCCCTTCCGGGCCCTGCCGTGCACCCAAACAGTGATTTATGACCACATATGAGGTATTGGTGTGCTCAGGAGAAATTGCACAACAAATTTTAGGATCCATTTTATCCTGTTGCCCATGTGAAAATGGAAAAAAATTGATGCTAAAAGAAAATTTTTGTTGGGAAAATTAAAATGTCCATTTTTTCCTTCCACGTTGCTTTAGTTCCTGTGAAGCACCTGAAGGGTTAATAATCTTGAATGTAGTTTTGAGTAGCTTGAGGGGTGCAGTTTTTAGAATGGTGTCACTTTTGGGTATTTTCTGCCATATAGACCCCTCAAAGTGACTTCAAATGTGATGTGGTCCCTAAATAAAATGGTTTTGTAAATTTTGTTGTAAAAGTGAGAAGTCGCTGGTCAACTTTTAACCCTTATAACTTCCTAACAAAAAAAAATGTTGTTTCCAAAATTGTGCTGATGTAAAGTAGACATGTGGGAAATGTTATTAACTATTTTGTGTCACATAAATCTCTCGTTTAACAGAATAAAAATTCAAAATTTGAAAATTGCAAAATTTTCTCCAAACTTCCGATATTTTTTTTTTTCCACAAAAAATATCGACCTAAATTTTACCACTAGCATGAAGCCCAATATGTTACCAAAAAACAATCTTGGAATCGCTAGGATGCGTTGAAGCGCTCCTGAGTTATTGCCTCATAAAGGGACACTAGTCAGAATTGCAAAAAATGGCCAGGTCATTAAGGTCAAAATAGGCTGGGTCGTGAAGGGGTTAAAGTACAATAAAGGACTTCAATAGCCCAGGTGGCGTGGCAACATTTTGGCTACTGCGAGCCTTTCTCAAGCTTGATATATATTTTATATTACATTGCAAGGAAGGGAATTCCAAGTGTGGGAGACCTGGCACCCGAAGTAACCTTTTTCATGTATTCTATTTCAATTTTATCTATCTATCTATCTATCTATCTTTTTTGTGTGCCTAAAATACAAAGGCAATGTGTAATCTTTAACTTTCAGTGTTCTAGAGATCATTTCATCTTCACCTTGCTTATCTGTTTGCAATCACAGTAATTTTGGCTAGGGGTGCCCTATCCTGACTCCCTTTCAGCCTAGTATTTTTCTTGCAGATTTCCATTGTAGCTAATCTGTAATGTGTAGGGTCAAAAATAATTCGGCTGAAAAATGTATTTATTTATTTTTTTTGCCAATTACCCACATTTTTATTGTTGAGGTGTAATTGATGGAGGACAAATACAAAATAACAACAACAAAAAAAAGTTGCATCATTAGTGTTTAGAGGAGTGAGATGTTTTGCTCTGTCTGGACTTTGGGTAAATGCCAGTTGAGTTTTCAGACACAATTTAGTTCAGAAGCGAAGACAATGGTGCGAGTCTTCTGTCTGCTGCGAATAGTCTGTGATGAAGTCATTAAACATGCCCCAGGACATCTCCAGACTGTGACTGATCTGTGCCGATTGGCAATGGACAAAGAGATACTTTTACGACCATTTGGCCAAATCTTTGTTTTGTTGCTGTCGTTGTTAATCAGAATATCTTTATTTAGTACTTGCATAAAAAGGATAATAAATTTTGTCTGGACTCCATTTGCAATGTGCGATCACACCCTACGGCCATACAGATTAGATTGCTGATTCCTTCCCACTTATCACCCCCCCCACACATAGGAACTCTTGGCTCTGGCAGAAGTGTAAACTGTCCGATCCTTCTCTTCCCCAACATTATCTGCCGTGGCGAGTCATCCTCACGTGGGAGTCAAGTTTGCCCATCCTACCAAAATTAGTGGGTTGCTTTAACTTTTTATCAAATGTGTATGGGGACCGTAAGGCCATGCGCACACATTCAGTATTTGTAAGCCAAAACCAGGAGTGGAACAAAAAAGAGGAAAAGTATAATATAAACCCGTCACCACTCTTGATTTTTGGCTGTCAAATACTGACCAAATACTCAACGTGGCATAAGAATATCTTTTCCTGACGGGTGAACCCAATGAGATTTTCAAGTGGAAACCTTGGTGGTTTTTGTTTTATTTTTTTCTTTAATCCATTTCCTTAGTGCTTTTTCAATGTTTTTGGCTGCTGGTGTGTTTTTTTTTGTTTTTTTTTTTCTTCTTTGAGCATCTATCTAGCATATTTTTTACTAGCATTTTCTGGACTTTTTTTTTTTTTTTTTTTTAACTTCAACAAATAATGAAGAAACCGCTGGCTTTTTTTTTTTTTTTTTTTTTTTAAGCAAAAACGACTCATTGATTTGCATTATAAAATGCAGAGTGTCCATAGAGCGGAAAATGCCTGAAGCATGGTCAGGTCAAACCTGAGTCTTTCAAAAGCCTGAACGTGTGAACAAGCTGTATGTGCGCAAAAATGCTTATGTTCATTCTTTTGAGTGTTTAGCACTTTTTCTTCCAGGATTTGGAGCGGACTCGCTTGAATTAAAATTCTTTCGCACATACAGTTAATGGCGGAGTCATTTATTTTTTAGGCTATGGTCACACAACTGTTGTTGCTCCATCCGAGAAAAATTGTCCGATTTATGCTAATTCGACACTGGTCAGAGTGGGATCTGTTTTTGTTGGATGTGGAGAATAAAAAAAAAAATAATTCTCCATTCTGTGAAAATCAGACCCCACTCGGATGTCATTCGAGTGCGGTTCAGTTTTTTCACAGACCCATAGACTTGAATGAGCAGAGTCCACCATTCAAGACCTTCTATTAGCCAGGGTAAAGAGCAGTTGCAAAAAGTGTCTCTTGTCTTGGACATCCCAAAACATCTGTCTATTACACAGACACTCAACTGGTTTTTGTAGGAATTGGGTAATGATTCTTTTGGAAAATTGAACACTATTGAGAAGCTATACAAACCATAAAACATTTTAATTCTTGGGGAACCGTCTGACAAATAAGGAATTGTCGACACCGAGACCACCCTGTAATAAGGTGTAATACATGACAGTTGTATCCTACAGTGGTAACGGGATCTTGTATTGCCAAATCATTTTAAGATCCGGAAATTAAAGTTGCACAAAAACATTCCCAGGACCCTGGACCAGTAGGCACACCGGTAGTCCGTGGCAGATGGACCAGAGCCCTGGGAAACCTTTTCCTACCTGCTGGCGTCCCCAGCGCCTCTTCTGATTAGTAGTCCTGGCGCAACGTCTTGTGCCGCAACAGTGGTGTTGCCTCAGACCAAGAAGATGAGGTTCTGATCCAACATGACCTCCGGGCATGGGTCCAACGAATTATTTTGCTCTGCTTTCCCGTAAGCCTGCTAATATTGTCGTTGTATGTTCTTATTCTGAATAGATTACAGTCATTATGAACAGTTTCCGTTAATTCTTTTTTTTTTTTTTTTCCCCGCTTTCAGGAGTAAAGAAAACCGTTTCCTATAGTGCAAAGAAGCTCTACAAAATGATGCGGAGTCTGCGCCACTAATATTATTATTTGTTGCTATAAGTATTTCATTATTTATATATTTTGGCTTTATATCTATTAAATAATAAGAAAAAAAAAAACTATGGAACCTGATGCCGATTTTTATTTATCACATTCAGATACAGTTTTTTTACTATGGTGCTTTGTGTCCGGTTACCAGATTAGACCCTATAAACGCTCACAGCCAAAATATTTTTTATTTTCTATGCGCACCCGGGACCGTAGGCCTAGGAGCCCTGGGTGATCGAGCAGAGAACGATGGCTCAGTGGTTAGCACTGTTGCTTTGCAGCACTGGGGTCCTGGGTTCAAATCCCATCAAGGACGACATCTGCAAGGAGTTTGTGTGTTCTCCCCATGTTTGCGTGGGTTTCCTCTGGGTTCTTCAGCTTCCTCGACACTCCAAAGACATACTGATAGGGAATCTATATTCCACAGTGATAAGGAATATGATGGCGCTATACAAGTGAGCATAAGAACGTTTTCATAGTTTCTACCTCTTATATGGCTACATACACAACCTTCAGAGGTGGAGCTTGTCGCTTCTGGACATTAATTGGTTAGGAAAATGTGACCTGCTAGTTAAAGGTTGATCTAAAGGTACTGTCACACTAAGCGATATCGCTATAACTTGTGACGTGATATTGCTAGCGATATCGCTGTGTGTGATACTTACCTACGACCCGCTCCCCCGCTGGTTATCGCTGATCGCGCGAGAATATCCAGGACTGTTTCTCGTCATCCGCTTCCTGTGGAGAGATGAGCGACGAGCGTGGAGCCGGGCGGGAGGACGCAGGATCGCCTAGTGTGACAGGTAAGTAGAGACCCCCATCCCCTGCGATGTCGCTGGTGAGATCTGCCTGTGTGACAGCTCACTAGCCACCACTTAGAGATGCACCAGCGATCCTGACCGCGTCATATCGCTAAGTGTGACAATACCTTAAGACTAGGAGAAAATGGAAACGGTCTTAGGAGCGCAGGAAAGAGACTCAGACAAGAGATGGGGTTAAACCACAACGCGTTTCGACGGAGAATCCGTCTTCATCAGGTGGAAGTTTATTAATGACATAGGGGATGGGGTATTTAAATGGGAGGCAGCCAATCACAACAGTCAAAATAGTCACGTTATGATAGTCACATGTTACGACAAGATGACATCATATATTATAAAAAAAAGAGATAAAAACAACTTACATGAGATAAAACAGCATTAGGTAAACAAGTTTTAAATGTATAAAATGTGCTAAAAGGAGCAATAAAATAATATAGATAAAAATGAATAAAATTATTAACAATAAAACAAAAGACCAATAAAAAAAAGCGAGAACCCATATTAATAATAAAAGCATGTAAACAATAGCATCTAGGTAAAACGCACTGATGCTAAAAAGGCAAATAAAGTTATCTGGTCACTTTATAGTTAAATTCAGGCCTTCAGGGGCAAGTGTGCCAAGCTTGAATATCCAAAAGCTTTCTCTATTGATTAAACTGTTGAAGCGATCAGCCACGGTATCAGGTATATGGTCAATAATCGTTAGTTTCAAAGTTTTTGGATTTTTTTGATGCACAGTTAAAAAATGTTTGGAAAGGCTGTGCAGGAGAAAGCCATTTCGGATATTCTGTTGATGCTTGTTCAATCTAGCATGCATCGTTTGTATGGTTCGACCTACGTACTGTAGGCCGCAACCACATTCAATCAAGTATACCACAGAAATAGATTGACAGTTAACATGAAAATTAATTTTATATGAGGTACCTGTAGTGTTGGATTTAATTCATGTACCCCATTTAAAATGGAGGTGCAGCAAAGACATTTGGGGGCTCTACATGCATAGCAACCAGGGTTCAGAGAAATTGGGAGAGAGGAAAGGGAGCCTGAACTCAAGGTGGTGTTTGGTGCAACAAGGTTCCGTAACGTGCGGTTTCTGCGGAATACCGTTCTAGGTCGGGGGGGGGGGGGGGGAATATGCTTGGTCAAAACTGGGTCCCCTTTCAGGATGAACCAGTACTTGGTAAGGAGCTTCTTAATCAACCCATAGGATTGGTTGAAAGTGGTAACGAAACTCCGTCTACCTAGATCCGTACCAGAAGGAACAAGCGGTTTTACTCATAATCTTGCTTATACAGTCTTTCTGTGTGAAAGTTTTGGCTCTCAGGAATGCATCCTGGACCAATTTTTTTAGGCTTCCCTTTCTGCTGAAACCGCTGTTTCAGAACTTTTGCCTCCTCAATGAAGTCAGTATCCTCTGTACAATTTTTTCCGTATACGCCAGTATTGCCCGTATGGAATGTTCTGAATCCACTTGTGTAGATGACCACTGCTGAAACTAAGGTAGCTGTTCACATCTACTTCTTTAAAATGTGTGGTGGTGAAAAACCATCCCAATTTATCAACATGTACCAACAGGTCCAGGAATTGGATGGACGTAGTGGAGGTATTAGCTGTGAAGCGGAGGCCCCAGGCATTCAAATTTAGATTGCGGCTGAATTCAAGTGCTTCCTCCTCTCTGCCAGTCCAGATGATGAACAGATCATCTATTAAGTGTCTATAAAAGGCTATTTTGCCCATTGCCAGGTCGGACTGCGCGATGAAGAGAGATTCAAATGCCCCCATGAAGAGATTTGCATAACTGGGGGCGAATCTCGTCCCCATTGCGCAGCCCTTGACCTGGCGAAAGAAGACCTGACCTGACATTTGTCTGCCCCTGGGTTGCTTCCTAAGCGCTCCTCTGACCGCTTATCACTGACTCTTAGTACCTTAAGACTGACTGTTATTGCTGATAAATGTTTGCTCTCTGGGTGTCATACACCTGGGACCCCCAACCAATTACAAGAATGGGGGTTCTGTGTCCCTAATGTAGAAGTGGCCATGCTTGCACCATTTCATTTGATCATTACATGCCCCTCACCGAGCAAGAGCAGACATCACAATTTAGGGCTATTTTATTTACTTGTCCGCTAATCATTAAGGCAAAACGCCGCACCCTTGTCAACACAATCTGTACCCCCAAGTAAATGTCTTTAACCTTAATATGTATGAAAATAACTACAGAAATATAGTGAACACCGCTTATACAATTACCTTACGTAAATAAAAAAAAAAAATCGAAAAATGAGAAAAGATTGAAAATCATTCTGCATCTTGGAACTTCTCAGGCGCTTCTTTCCCCCCCATTCTACTCTCGCACTTCTGCACTCTTCTTGGTGCCTGTATGTATGGGGTGTTCTGTTCTAGTGACAAGTCTTCTAAGCTTATGTGCGCACATTGAGGATTTGCAGCAGGTTTTTCTGCGCCATTAACCAATAGTGTTGGTAAGAAAAACACTGCCTAAAATACGTGTTTTTGATTCATTTTTTTTTTCCTTGAGTTATTTTTTTTTTTTTCTCATTCAATTGAATGGTTGAAAGAATTGACACGCTGCAGATATGAAATGAACGCTTTGGTTCAAATCCGCAAGGAAAAAAATAAAGTCGCACTGTGCATGAGATTTCCGAAATCTCTCACTTTGGAATAAAAAGGCAGCGTGTGAACAAGCCCTTGACTCTACGTCAACACAGAACTTGATAAATTTGCACTTCAAAAATCTGCACCAAATCGAATGGTTTTCTTACCAATTTGCAGCATATTTAATCTTATGCATTATTGCAATGGGTGAAAGTCCGCAACATATATTGACATGACGCAGATTTAATTTCTGCGGCACAGATTTGCACATTTATTTATTTTTATTTGTTTTTATTGAATACAATTTTGGAAACCTACTCCCTTTTCTGGTACTGAAATACGCTGTGGATTTTCCTCAAGCAGATCTGTGATTAAAAATAAAATCCCCAGTGTATCTGTCCTATTGGAACATACCCTTTTAAAAAAGGGCTATCCTTCACATTCCATCCAGAAGAAACAAGTTGTCTTCTGGCTGATGCGGAATGTGATGTCTGCAGCCAATCACTGGATGATTGGTTGCAGTGATGACATGATGAAAGAAGCCAAACGACTGGCAGAAGACGGAGCAAAAAAAGGAAAGGTCCAGTAGGTGACGGATTTAAATTTATAGATTTAATTCTTTTATTTTTTTTATTATAGGGGTGCAGATGTAGAATATAACAACCGCAGCCATCCTAGGTTCACCTGACCACTGCAGCCAATCACTAGGCTCAGTGGTCTGGTCATCACTATTGAGTGCAGGGAGTCAAGTGCGCTCTAGTCATGTTGCCACAGCTGCTATCGGTCTGCAAAAACTTGAAGAGGCAGTGCTGGGACGGGAAACTGAGTATTGGTGTGTACAATCATATAATACAAATAAATAAGTATTCCTGAGCAGTCGACCCCCACTGGCCTATTTTTATGAGAAAAAAAAATGTTGTAGCCAAATCCTTTAAGTCATCGTGAAAGTTAGTATTTTTTGGTTTGTTTTATCCCCATAAAATGCTACTTAGCCGGTGAGAGACTCGCCGTCGGTGACTTGCTTTAATGTTACAACTTGCGTAAGTGGACAAGTCATGGCGCGGTGTAGAGGGAAGGAAAGGAACGAATAATAAATCTTTAGCCTCAAAGACATAGTTCATGTGGAGACCTGCCCATCCTGAGTTAATGAGGCTGCAGGCTTGAAAGAAGGTCGAGTATGTGGGTTTGGCTATGAGTAATACCTTCATTAGAAAATGGGCAACTTATACAAGTGTTTGAGATGTTTGCACCTAGGAGAGATCTGGTGAGTATTCTGGATCACTTTTACTCTACTTGTGTAGTAACGTGACCTTTTGTTTTTAACCGTTAATTGCAGTAATTCCATTTTTAAGGGCAACTTACAAAGGGAAAATTTACCCAAAAAATAAAATTGACCCAGTATCACACAATAGGATGACATCTAGTCCATGCGAGGCAGTACATTGCCACCCATCTTGTTTGTGCAGCCCGTTTTAGTTTAGACTGCCATTGTGGGGAAAGAAAGGAGGCCATCTAATTTGTATGGGGGTGTCAGATATTGTAGAAAAGAAGGGTTAGGTATAATGGACTTCTTATGTTCTTGGGGCAGATAAGCCACCTCCAAAGGGGTCAGGTAGCAGATGAATTTCATTTACTGGGGGTCGGAAAGTAGGCATGCAAACCAAGCAGGCACTTAGCTGGCGTTTATCAAAATACACAAGATTAAAATTACCCGATCTCGTCAATATTGGTGTCATCAGCCGACAGTGCATGGAGCCCCCTCCTATTGGCCCCAGACAGATGATATCAAGGGAGACAAGGATCCAACATGTCTGATTTCAGACTGCCAATCTTTTGGTTCTTTAGGAGAAGAACCGCCCCCGAGGAGTCTGGCATCAGCTCTGGCACAGAGAACATAGGAGCACTTGGCAGAGTTGGACGGTCTTGTGTATGCAGGAGTTGGGGTGGAGATGGATGCTGGCCAAACTATTTTTCGTCTGACAGCTGTCTAATTTGTAAGACTGGGTTGACACTGGCTTATTTCACGGTCTGTATATGGACAGCAATGCAGTTCTCACAACTCAAACTTATAGTCTCATATGTGTCTACAGGGTTGTAAGAACTGATCATAAGACTCCCGATCGGTGCAAGTATTTTGGTTGGTATATGGCTCGTGAAATACGCCCATGTGAGCCTGACCAAGGCAGAACATTTTTTTTTGGTGCCCTAGAAGCAAGAGCATTTCCCCACCAGATCAAAAAGTCCCCAAAGCTGATAAAAGTTCTGTTCCCCAGATTTGCTTTGGCGGGTAGTTTGGGAATGGTGTGGCTTTGCAGTACTTTGAGACAATCTGTGCATCCAGAAGCCGGACCCACCCTACATATAAGGTGCACAGTAGGTTTCCTTAAAATGCTCACACTCCTCTTGGAGGACCAGTAGCTGTTACTCTACCCCCCATTATACGCTGCCTGTATTACTGGAACTTGGATTCAGTGAATCTCCGGTTACGTTGCCACAAAAGGGGCCGTGAACTTGATATGCGGCTGTTGGAGAATTTGCATAAGTACGAGGCTTAGACAAGCTGTTTATTGTGAACCTTTGTAATAAAATAACGTACCTGTAATAAATTGAGTTGCAGCAGAAAAGTACAAGCTAACAAATGTGCAGTCTCTACGACATGCGTAATATTTGATTACTGCAACGCTCTATTAATTGGCCTCCCCGTCACTCGACTATCCCTTCTCCAGTCCATACTTAATGCAGCAGCCAGGGTCGTCCATCTGGCTAATCGGTACTCGGACGCGTCCGCTCTTCATCAGTCATTACACTGGCTGCCCATTTATTATAGGATCCAATTCAAAGTACTTGTCACCCACAAAGCTCTCCACAGTGCAGCACCCCCCTACATCTCCTCCCTCATTTCTGTCTATCGGCCTAGCCGATCGCTGCGCTCTGCAAACGACTTTCGACTAACCTCTGCCCTAATCCGTACCTCCCACTCCCGACTCCAAAACTTCTCCCGTGCTGCTCCTATCCTCTGGAATGCTCTACCCCAAGAAATTAGGACTAACCACAATTTGCATAGTTTTAGGCGCTCCCTCAAAACACATTTGTTCAGAGCGGCCTATCACGTTCACTAATCAAAGTCATTCTATGTGTAAGTGTACATGAGTAGCCCATTCACTATCTCCATCCATCCCTCACTCCCTCAAGATGGCTGGACCATCATTGTAAATACATCACTGTAAATACACACCTGTACTTTGTATCTCCCCCACTTCATTGTAGATTGTAAGCGCTCACGAGCAGGGTCGTCTTATTTTGCTTTAATTATTGTATTATTAACGTTGTTACTTATGACTTGTGTTTTGAAACTGTTAAACTGTAAAGTGCTGCGGAATATGTTGGCGCTATATAAATAAAGATTATTATTATTATAAAGTAAGTGGACCACACAGAAAAAAATCGAGTCTCATTAATAGAAATTTTGCAATAAAAAAAAAATTAGGTTTTGTGTGCAAATTTTCTTATAGCTCCATACATCATTAGCAGTAATCTGTCACCACATTTGAGCGATCTGACCTATTAATATGGTCACACTGGTTGCAGACAGCTGAAATTAGTCCTACTTGTGTGTCTCATGGATGATGCCTTGTTCTATAAAAATCATATTTTATCACTTTGTTCTTCCAGGCTATGGGGGGGACGTACACTGCCCGGAAGATAATGCTGCCTTCTCGCTTATTTTTTTTTTTTTGTATTTTTCTTCCCCTCTCTTCACTGTGTCCCTGTGATGCCAGGTGTGTGGCGGGAAGTCCCGCACCTTCGTATTCTGCCTGCCATCACTCCGCCTTTCTATGGGCATTGGCTTCACTTTTGATCTGTGCAGGTGCTGGAGAGTCAGTGTATCTTCCGCTCCCAGTGTTCTCCGGCGCAGAAAAGGTGCACACTTGACTACCATCCTCCCGCCCTGCATAATGAGCCTGACATTTGCATCTTCTCTGTGGTCCGGAGAACACTAAGCCCAGAAGTAACAGTGACTCCAGCATCTGCACAAAAGAAAAATGAATTATTTTGTGCTCTTTTTTTTTTTTTTTGCACAGATAAGTGAATATACATCACAAGACAAAAAAAAAATAAAGGGACTTTAAAAAATAAACGTAAATGATGAATCGAGATTAGTAATGAGCGAACGTGCTGGGATAAGGTGTTATATGAGCATGCTCAGGTGCTAACAGAGTGTCTTCAGCATGCACGAATAATATGTTCGAGTCCCTGAGGCTGCATGTCTCGCAGCTGTTCGACAGACGCAACACATGGAGGGATGGCCTAACAAACAGACAACCCCTGCATGTGTTTTGGCTGTTGAACAGCCGCTAGACATGCAGCCACGGAGATTCAAACATATTTTTCGAGCACGCCGAAGACACTCGATTAGCACAGGAGCATGCTCAGATAACACCTTATCCCAGCACGTTCACTCATCACTAATCGAAAATTAAGTCTGTTTTCCACTCTGTTGTAAAGCCAAACCAAGTGTGAACAGAACCGAAGAATTCTCGTTACGCCAATTAAGTGTTTCTTAAACAGAACAGATTCCCCGTCCGCTGCCAGAGATCACTCCCATGTGTATCCTATCTGCTCCGGCTTCAGGCTTTCCTTGCGGGTGTTGGATTATAGCGTTTCTTGCTGGTAACATGAGAAGACATTGCATGTCCTTGAGAACTTTGGTGATCATCTTTCTCCTATTGAGAGATGTCTTTAAAGGTCGACCCTTATTCCAGAGGGAAGCGCAGGTTAAGCCCCAGGCATTGCTTGTGTCTCCTGCACTCCATCCTTTTACAGACAGTCTGCTGACTGCACTCTGGGGTTTTCAGTGACTTGAGAGAAGTGTGTTTTCTTGGCATAGGAAGGATGATTTTTCGATTGTCCAAAGATCTCTCGCGTGGTCAGGTCTTCGGTTTGTTTCTTGTCTTTGGACCAAGGCCAGATATGATTAGTATATGAGTCATGATGTTCTGGCACTCATTATTGAGCGGGGATTGCATGCCAGTTACATGTTTATATGGCTGGGTATTTTCTGAGATCCTAAATAATGTGCCACCAATACCTGGACCAAAGTGGAACATGACTGCAGTTCCATAAACACCATTTTCCTCATAGAAAATATGTATTCAAGAGATTGTCCATAAAAAAAAAATCAGAAATGCAATACTGGAATTCCTTAAAAATTCCAGTAGGAAAAAAAAAAAATCTCGCGATGGAATGTTAAAATGGCTCAACTCCCCTCCCCAACTCTACTGCTCCAATTAACGGAAGAAACGTGGGCATGTTGCGGTTTTTTTTTTTTTCTTTTTTCACATGCATATTCGATCAGTGAAAAAAAAAAAAAAAAATCACTCCTCTCCACTGCCCCATGTGTAACATTGTACCAGGTGCTGTCCGTTTTTTTGTTTCCTGGACAGCACTCGGACCAAAATTACGGTCGTGTGAATGAATTCTAACAGTGGTTATCGCCCACGGTTTAGGACTCGTTCACACGACCATAATTTTGGGAACAAATGGATGGAAATATGACTGCAGAATCCGACTACACTTGGATTGTTTGTTGTCTGTTACCATGGAGACACATAACTTCTATGGAGCATTGTCTTATGTAGTGCAATGAAGGATGTACCCCAGCAGCCTTGTATTGTGTCTGTGTCTTATTGTTAAGATCACATCTAATGTCAACCATTGTGATCTTGTAAGTAACATATTAAGGGGATGAAAAGTGGATCTGTTGCTTGTTAAATCAACTTATGGAAGGGAACCTTTACACGGTTCTGCTAATTGCAAGATTTCTGGGCAGAGGAGGCATCCGCTTATGGCTCCACTAAAGGTGGAAACTCAATTTATGGCCGTTTTGCGTCAGCTTCCTGTGATGCTGGGATCAGCGCCTGCCTTATTGACTTTCATTGTGTGAAAGGGGGGCATGGAAAGTGAAGTGGTGGATTGAAGGGGGCAGCAATTTATCTAAATAGGTATAGATGGACTTTACTCTAAATATATCAGAGGTTAGTCAATGGGTTATGCATCAGCGGGGTTGTTTATGGACCTACTACTGTGACTTTTTTCTAACCCCGATTTGGCACTTTTATCCACGTTAGAAAAAGGAGCAGCAGGTCAGACGCTCAACCCCCACTCCATTCATTCTTTATGGGGCTGCCAAAAAAGTTGAGTGCAGTACTCGGTAGCCCCATAGGGAATGTAATGAGTGACAGGCAAGCATGCACAGTCACCCCATTCTAACAGATTATAAAAATTTCCTGGCGCTACTGATCATTTTGGGTCCCCCATAGCCAGACCTCACCACCGATCAAAAAATTGTTGCCTATCTTGCCGGTTTCCCCAGACAACCACCTTAAGGTCTATAACTATGGGGGAGTATTAACTAAGTAAAAAAACTCAACCTCAAATTCTTGTCTTGGCCTTTGACAGTGTGTCTGGCCCCGGTTAGGTTAGTAAGAAGTAGGGCTGATTGGCAAGCTAAAATTTTTCATGCCACATGTATGAAGTCAGCATGTCGGAGTCCAATCTCGATGGTTGAGTTCTATTGGTATCATGTAATTGGCATCAGATCGTGCATGTGAGATGCGTCAAACACAGGTAATGTTTCTCAAATGAACCAACTTGGAGGAGATAGCCTTCTCCATTGTTTCATAAAAGGGCAAAATGGTAACGAAGGCTTCATGGCACAACTGCTCAGGTAAGAACTTTGGCACCAGCTGAGCACAATAGTTGTGTATTTCTTCTACAGTAGTTTACTTGTAGACATTTATGTATAATGAGCTCATCAGGAAACAAAACCAGTTACCAGGAATCGGCAGAGTCCCTGGTGGCCTCTCTAACCTGTGACTTCATGTATCAGTAAGAGATACACAAGGGCAGAGGAAACTATTGGTTGCTCAGTGTTAGCGCCATGTACACAATAACCGTCCGGTGTGTGTTCAGCAGACTTATGTAAATAATTCACTACTAATGTATTCACGTTGTTCAGTGTTTACCTGAACAACACGGTACGTCGCCTGCACTCATTACCCTGTGTAGACCTCAGACTATTTGGCCATGACGTTATGCGACCAAGAATGTCAGCATGTATCTTCCGTCGTCAGGAATGCATACAGCTCCAGCATAATTTAGGTTCCTTACTATTGTTACTTGAATATGGACTGGAAACCAACAATATCCCTGTCAGTGGAGATGTTACAGGTTTTTTTTATTATTTTGAAAAATGACATTCACAATAAATTTTTGGACAAAGAAAACTGTTTGGTCTGTCCAAAGTTGTTGCGAACGGCTTCTAGAGAATATTTATCCTTGTTATAGTAGATCTAAATTTTAACCAAAAGTTTTACAAAAATGATTTCCACTCAAAGAAATAAAAACATAATTGAGGTGGTACTTAAAGAGTGACCAGCGTTTTAAATTGTATTTCATAAATCAATAGTCCACATGAAAATAAGCAACTTTATAATATATCTTATGAGAGAACTCTGCTTCATTCTCCTCCTGGATTGATATTTCATTTTCAGTTCATGGGTAAAATCTGTATACAGTGAAGACAGATTATTTACATTATTGAGATAGGAGTTAGCAGTTGGTGCTTTCAAAATTCTACGAAGGAAGGAGTCACAGGCAGAATCAGATATTCTGCTGCAAGAATTGCCTGAACGGTCATTTCCTATCAGTAATGGGAAATTCCGTCTTCACTGAAGACACATTTCACCTGTGAATTGAGAATGAATGATCAGTACAAGAGGGGAAAGATTAACGACCGATGAGGTTCCAGATGTGCTCAATGGGAGACCAGTCCAGAGACGCTGCGGGCCATGATAGCAGGTTAAGGCCCCACAGGCTGCTCTTAGTAGTACGAACAACGTGTAACCTGGCTTTGTCATGTTGAAAAACCATTCCTGGGACGCTTTGGAGAAATGGTTGTATCACTGATATCATCACCAAATCAATGTAATGCTGAGCTGTGAGTGTACCTGGAATGAAGACTACTGGTATCTGGCTACTTTACGCTATGCCACCCCATAATCCTAATCCCAAGACTAGGGTCAGTGTGGTGTTCCTTTGTGCCTACGTGCTTGCATCAAGTTCAAAGAAAGGCACCTACATTATGGCTGGTCCATACAATCAGGGCAACTGTTACCACCCACCTTTCGTGTCTACCTCTTTCCTCATAGACTATGTTTGCGAGCAAGGCCCTCATTCCTCTTGGTATTTGTTATAATCTATGTGATTACTGTTATGCTGTAATGTCTATTGTCTGTACAAATCCCCTCTGAAATGTAAAGTGCTGCGGAATATGTCGGCGCTATAAAAATAAAATTTATTATTATTACCTACTGATCGATTCTGTACAAGTTGACATTAGGCTTCACATGCTGTGCCGAAGGCATCACACTACACAAACTCAGATGTCGTTTGCACAAGATTCAGCTATAAACCAGATGTCCACCTACAGATGTCACCTTGACCTCATGTCACCATTCTCAAAAGCCATGGTGGGGCAGAACAATTGGGCAATGGGGGTTGAAATGGAGGTTTATCCTCTTCAGCAATGAGTCCCATTTTTGTCTTTGATACAGTGATAGCTGGAGATTGAACTAGAGACCACATGAGCAACACCATGAAGAGGCCTTCATAAGGGAACATGAAAATGTCCCATTTTCAACACTAGTGTCAGGCTGCATGTTGCTCGTGCTACTGTGAGCAGCCTGCGTGGCCTAAGACCGTGTGCCTGAGTGCAACCATGGCTGTCAGAGTCTACGACTTCTCTCCCATCAAGAACATCTGGGACATCATTGTTTGGTAATTGTAAAGGCAGCTGCCAGCAGTGGATCTTGACGGTTTGCCCAAGTGCATTCAGTATAGCAGAACACTTCTCAGACAGCCATTAATAACCTCACTGATAGCTGCCAAGGGGTATAAGTGCAGGGATTTCAATGTGTGGCGCTTATACTCCATACTTAATAAATACAGATGTTTTGAAGATATTGTTTCCATTGTTTTATCATTTGCAGATCATTAGCCTGTCTATCCATCCTTTGATTTCCACAATTCCACAACTTTTCTTTCTTTATTTTGCAACTAGGGGCGGCTTTCTTCTAGGACTACAACTAGGGGCGACCAGCGATATGACACAGTCAGGATCGCTGGTGCATCGCTAAGTGGTCGCTAGGGAGCTGCCACACAGGCAGATCTCACCAGCGACATCGCTGGGGACGGGGGGGTCGCTACTTACCTGTCAGACGCGATCAGCGATAACCAGTGGGGGAGCCGGTCGGAGGTAAGTATCACATGCAGCGATATCGCTAGCAATATTGCTGCAACGTCACAAAATCAGTGACTTTACAGCGATATTGCTAGCGATATCGCAGTGTGTAACGGGGGCTTTAGTCTCAGGTGTGGAGATATTGGTGGTCCAGCATTTGTAACAGGTAGCTTGACAGCCCATTTTGATCTAATGTCACCAGAAAGTGCAAACTACACTGGATTCATGAAAATGTGACTAGAGCATCAATCTAGCTATATCCTTCTCCTATTAAAAAAAAAACTAAAGATTTCAGATTTTTTATTTTTTTATTTTTACTAAGCTCAGCATTCCTCAGTATTAGAGACAAGTCAGTGTGAAATAGCTACAAGAACAATTAAAACAAGATAAACCATCTTAGTCCATATTCTACCATATGTTTAACCTTTGACATGTTAAGTAGAGGATAATCCAATGTCTGCTTCTGACCATTGACATTGCTGTCCTCTTATGAACCTTGGTGAGAGGTCATTGAACTGGTTCACTTAACCTTCAGGTTACATGAAGGGATTCCTACAGATTACTGATGGCCAATGAGTCCATTGAAAATAGTGTAAATAGGGAAACAAAGATACTTATAGTCCTAGGATAAAGCTGTCCCTAGCTGTAGTCCTAGAATAAATCCGCCCGTAGCTGTAGTCCTAGAATAAAGCTGACCGTAGCTCTAGTCCTAGAACAAAGCCGCCCGTAGTTGTAGTCCTAGAGTAAAGCTGCTGTAGTTTTAGTCCTAGAATAAAGCTGCTGTAGTTTTAGTCCTAGATTAAAGCCCCCCATAGTTGTCCTAGAACAAATCTGCCCGTAGTTGTAGTCCTAGAAGAAAGCCACCCCTAGTTGTAGTCCAAGAAGAAAGCCGCCCATACCTGTCCTAGAACAAATCCGCCCGTAGTTGTCCTAGAAGAAAGCGACCGTAGTTGTCGTCCTAGAAGAAAGCCGCCTCTAGTTGTCCTAGAAGAAAGCCGCCCCTAGTTGTAGTCCTAGAAGAAAGCCTCCCCTAGTTGTAGTCCTAGAAGACAGCCACCCCTAGTTGTAGTCCTAGAAGAAAGCCGCCCCTAGTTGTAGTCCAATAGAAAGCCGCCCCTAGTTGTAGTCCTAGAAGAAAGCCGCCCATAGTTGTCCTAGAACAAATCTGCCCGTAGTTGTCGTCCTAGAAGAAAGCCGCCCCTAGTTGTAGTCCTAGAAGAAAGCCGCCCCTAGTTGTAGTCATAGAAGAAAGCCGCCCCTAGTTGTAGTCCTAGAAGAAAGCCGCCCATAGTTGTAGTCCAATAGAAAGCGGCCCCTAGTTGTAGTCCTAGAAGACAGCCGCCCCTAGTTGTAGTCCTAGAAGACAGCCACCCCTAGTTGTAGTCCTAGAAGAAAGCCGCCCCTAGTTGTAGTCCAATAGAAAGCCGCCCCTAGTTGTAGTCCAATAGAAAGCCGCCCCTAGTTGTAGTCCAATAGAAAGCCGCCCCTAGTTGTAGTCCTAGAAGAAAGCCGCCCCTAGTTGTAGTCCAATAGAAAGCCGCCCCTAGATGTAGTCCTAGAAGAAAGCCGCCCGTAGTTGTAGTCCAATAGAAAGCCGCCCGTAGTTGTAGTCCTAGAAGAAAGCCGCCCGTAGTTGTAGTCCTAGAAGAAAGCCGCCCCTAGTTGTAGTCCAATAGAAAGCCGCCCCTAGTTGTAGTCCTAGAAGAAAGCCGCCCCTAGTTGTAGTCCTAGAAGATAGTCACCCGTAGTTGTAGTCCTAGAATAAAGCCGCCGTACACTACAGATATCAGATGTTTTCCAAATGATAGTGGTTGTACTGTTAACGATAATAAAGCCATATAGGAGTTTGAACAAATGAAGAAAAGAAAGCCCAATAATGGAAACTTAGTCAATCAGTGTTCCTTACAACAGCTCCTATGTAAGGGTATCCTCTTACACTGATTTTTTTTTTTTGCAGAATTTTTTTTTCTGGACCAAAAAACAGATGTAGCAAGAAAAACATTGAATGTAATAATAATGCGTATTTTTTTTCCTTCATTTTTATTCAAGTTTTTTTCTATATATTTGACTGGGTGAAAAACGGTGCAAAAATGCTGAAAGAATTGACATGTTGCAGATTTTTTAAAAATACCCAGTATCTAAAAAACTTTAAAACGAGTTTTTGCAGAGCTGCTAAATGCTACATGCGGACAAACCCTGAATGGCAGAGGTGGGGAAAAAGTAATCATGATAGTTGAAGGAAAAAGCAGAGGGTCATGGTTAGTTTTGGCTACTTTTAGGTGGTTATTGTGGCATGTAAAAAGTTGCATAAGCAATTGTTAAAGCGTATGTGCAATATCAGGTGACTTTTCAGAATAAGCTGCTATGTGTGTGTACATGAGATATAGCATATATTGGGGGCAAATACATTACTGGTTTCCTGCATTTTTTCTTTTGCAACTGTAGTTTCTGCTCCTGCTTTCTTCTAGCTTCCTTATTCTGTAGATTTCTATTGACAGCAAGTGTAATTTGATCCCGCAATGAAGACAGATTTGTAGATTAATTTGAGCAATTTTTCAGACTAATAATGATATAAAAACTGACTGATAAGTGTAGGAAAGAGGCATTTTTCACTATCAAGGTATAGCACAAACTTTTGTATCTTTGCTTGTACTATTGATTTTTGAAAAATAATTAAAAGTGTAGTTACTTTTTAAAGGGAATCTGTCACCTATTTTTTGGCCTATAAGCTGCCGGCACCACCATCAGGGGCTTATCTACAGCATTCTGTAATGCGGTAGATAAGCCCCCGATGTAACCTGAAAGAGAAGAAAAATGAGTTATATTATACTCACCCAGGGATGGTCTGGTCCAGGTCCAGAGGGCATCGCGGTGCGGTCCGGCGCCTCCCATCTTCTAGCGATGACATCCTCTTCTTTGCTTCCCATCGCGGCTCCGGCGCACTGCTCTGCCCTGTTGAGGGCAGAGCAGAGTACTGCAGTGCGCAGGCACTGGACCTCTTCCGGCGCCTGCACACTGCAGTACTCTGCTCTGCCCTCAACAGGGCAGATATAGTACGCCTGCGCCGGAGTTGCGACTCGCTGAACGTGCCGGTGTCTCCCTGAACGTGCCGGTGTCTCCCTGAACGTGCCGGTGTCTCACTGAACGTGCCGGTGTCTCCCTGAACGTGCCGGTGTCCTGCTGAACGTGCCGGTGTCCCGCTGAACGTGCTGGTCTCGCGCTGAAATGCCGGTGTCCCCCCTGAACATGCCGGTGCTATGTTGAACATGCTGATGTCCTGTTGACATGCCAACTGAGACTGATGACATCACACTGTAATTCTGCTGTCTAACAGTGAGATTACTGCACCAGATCATTATTTGTATTTTCAATATGGGAAAAAAAATATATCGGGCAAGAAAGAAAAAGAGTCCCAAATTATCAAATAGTGATCCAGATACGAGCATTGTATACATCTGTATTTAGTGCTGTATATGCAGCCTGAGATTTAAGGTTTTTGAACAGTTTGGCTTTTATTGGTCTTTTAGATAATGAGAACTTTACATTTAATGGCCAGATGGTAATTTGCACATGATGTCATTACTAAATGGATTCATCCCCAGCCTACAGCTCCTAATGTGAGTTCTTCTCAATGGGCAGGCAGCTGGGAGGATTGCTTCTGCATGACTGGCTCCCAGACAGCTAGACTACTCTCACATGAACACGCATGCAGGCATGGGTCGCCTGTCAGATTTAGTTATTGGATGGCATGTTTTCGGACAATGTTTGTGTAGGTATCGATACCGGCAGAAATTGTACAGAAAAGTCTGATGAAGAAATTCAGAAAAATGGTGTTTACAACCCAGATCTACGTTCAGGCTGCCCCAGGCCATGTTTTTGTGATGATCAGTACAAAACGTGCTACTCTGCAAAAAAAAAACATGCTCTCTTGGCTTATCTCCAAGCAGAATTGAGGATTAGGGCCTGAGTCATATTCCTACCAAGTCTTGACATATGGGAGCTGCGCACTGGTGGTGTAGAGAGTTCCAGACCAATGATGAGATATTGATTCAATCCTAAAAAAAAGATTTTTTTTTTTAAAGAATTGCAAAATCCGGTTTTAGGGCGTATGCACACTGAGTCTTTTTGATGAGTTTTTGATGCGGAAATTGAACAGAAACAAAGTTTTTTGTGGAATTTTAAGATTTTGAGGAAGATTTGGAGACTTTATGGTTCAATTTCTGCTCCAAAAACTCCTAATGAGCACAGTGCAGTGGAAGAAAAAACTGTGAAAGTTGCATCCAATCGGCTGTCTTGAATACAACCCGCTAGTGTTGATGTTAAGGACCCAGACGGTCACAATGTCTCATAATTGAGGGCAACTGGATCGGAATATTGTAAGAAAATAAAAGCAAAAATTAAAATACAAAAAGAAAATCTACATGTAAAATATATAAATTTTTTTAAACTCACCCTTTGCACACTCTAGAACTTCAGTGGAAGATCTACTGAGATAAAGCTATCCAAACACTAGGGGTACTTGTTGCCCAAAATTACAGATTCTGACCACTTATTGCCATTGGTCTTGAGATGAAAAAGAATGGGTTAGACGTCAACTGAAGACAAATATCTGTGAAAAACACGATGAGAAGTATGAGAAGTTGGATATTTAGGTCATTGTTGCATGCAGTTGATTTCAACACCCAGAGAGGAATTTGTGCCAAATAGTTAATAAGCCCCCATTAAAAACCCGGAGCAGATAATCAGGGGAGACTTGTCGCTGATTTATTGTTATAACTTAAGGCGGTTCTCATCCCGAATGAAACCCTACATAGACCAACCAAGGAAAGTCACACACAAAACAGACATCTGAAGTCTCTAGAGTATGGCCAGTTTATAGTTATGGTGGCCCGAAGTGTGTTCAGAATGTGTTTAATCCATCTGATGAAGAAACCGTGACAAATAGCAAATGACCTTTTACACCAGGCCATGGTCTGTCATAAGGA
Source organism: Dendrobates tinctorius (assembly GCF_039654945.1). Classification (NCBI taxonomy): domain Eukaryota; kingdom Metazoa; phylum Chordata; class Amphibia; order Anura; family Dendrobatidae; genus Dendrobates; species Dendrobates tinctorius. The sequence goes on along the minus strand of NW_027361706.1, from coordinate 17,814,606 downwards.
CTCCTTCGAGATGCAGTTTCCATAAGGGATCGGTGTGGTGGGATAGATATATGGCCATTAGTTTCCACTCGCCATGCAGACCACTGTTTTTTCTGACTAATAAGGCTAATGTCGGGTGGCAATCCAGGTTGACGACGGTAACACGACCATTCCTTCCTAAGCTTCAGAGAAGAGAAGGCACCAACCCTGGTCCTTCACTGTGGACTTCTGATCCGGAAGGATTGGGATATTCTTATTGGTATCCTTTCTCTTTTTGGAGTGGGCTGTGATAGACCACATCCTTGTGTCCTATTTGAATTTGTTTTGTATGGCACCATCACATTTTACAGAGCAGTCAGAAGGACTCTTGGGCTTACAAAAGAAACACAACCAAGACATCATTGCCCAAAGTAACTTTGTAAAGAATCATTATTTTGGAATTTCGGATTATCAGAAACTGGCCAAGTGGTCAAATGACAAACGAAAATCACTTGTTGCAGTTGACTTGTATCTTATATGAGGATGTAAAAACTAAAACATGAATGTGCCAAAATCTGTGTGTCTGATTGTGATCGGTGGCATCTTCCAGCCTAGGAAAATGTCCATTGTCTCATGTAGACCAGCTAACACTGGTAAGGATGAAGACCATGTTGAGGATCACCCACCACATACTAGTGAGAGTGAAGACAATCCTAAAAAGCTTCTCGGAACCATTGATTTGTAATATCCAAAAAAGTGATTCTGCCCCATAGAACCTCAGACTTAAGGTCCCGTTACATTTAGAGATGCACCAGCGATCCCGACAACGATACGACCCGGTCAGGATCGCTGGTGCATCACTAAATGGTCGCTAGTGAGCTGCCAAACAGGCAGATCTCACTAGTGATGCAGCAGCGATCGGCGATCGATATTTACCTGTCACACGCAGTGAGGGTGACGTCTTCTGCCCGCGTCCATGAAGTCGCTCATCGGCGCCAGTAGGAAGCCGACGACGAGAAATGGACCAGGCTGATCTCGCGCGATCAGCGATATCCAGCGGGGAGCCGAGTCGGAGGTGTCACTTGTAGCGAGATCGCTAACAATATCGCTGTTGCGTCACAAAATCGGTGATCTCGCTATGTGTGAAGGAGGCTAGTCTTCCATTGATATCTGGTATTGTTGGGGTTAACCATAAGGTTTAATTCAGGTGACAAGTAGGGAGGACACAAGAGCAGCTATTTCTTCACTTGGAACAATTCACCCAGAAGTAACCCCCACTCGGTCGCTTGGTGTTGGGTTTTAATGAATGCTGGGGTGACAATGGCTGCATTGTAGTCATTGTTCTGAGAACACTGAGGCTGCTGACATTAATACGTTGCATGTGTGTCTCAGCCCTGGGAGCTGGATTTTTCCTGACACCTTTGCAAAGTCGTTCATTTTAATAACTTCCAACTAATGTTGTTTAAAACTTTTGTTAAGTTTTACCTAATGTTTCTGAGAAAAATGCCAGAAATCCACCCACAAAATGTAAATAAAATATTTGTATAGTCAAAACTATTTTACATGGGTATTTTGTATATTGCCATGTGTTGTAACAGCCTCATTCATGCTTCGTCCGGCACAAGAGCAGAATGGAGAATAATGCAAATTCTTCATAAAAGTCTTTTCAATGGTATTAGCATAAAACATAGTTCTCTTAGAATACATTATTTTTCCCCCGACATGAAAACATTTCTGTTTACACTTTAGAAAGAACATTCAAGAGCTTTATGCAATGCTTCTTTATTTCATCCATGGAGAAATGAACCTTCATGATGTTCCTTCAAGAAGGCTTAAAAGTTGGATGTTGCGAGGCAACAAGTTTTTTTCCCATCTTTAGAAGTTATTACATCTCCATACGAGAGGTGATAACTCAATGGTCAGTGGCTTGGGCGTCCAACCACTGGTACTCCAAATTATTCCAAAGATGGGGCTTTGTACAACCCTATCTTAACAATGCTGTAGCTCCATACTGTTTATGGGACTGGATAAAAAAGCAAGCATCGTCCTTTGAAGTCCATTCTGCTGGGCCCTCACTGATGAGCAAAAGATGGGAATACCAGCCACTCTTCCCATGTGATTGCCGTCACGTGGAACGTATAGAAGGAAGGGTCTTCTTATGGAAGCCTGTGTGGCGTGTATAAAGACATTAGGCAAGAACAGCTCCATAGTGTCTGACGTTTTCATGCCTAGGTACTGACATATCGATACTTGAGCTGGGCCAAAGCTCAGCGTATGGAAAGGTTTGGTATCTGTAGAGGAACATGCGAGTCCCTTTCATGTTCCTCTACAAAGCAGCTATACAAAGCGGGTATAATACAGGCTATTGCTCTGGATCAACACACGATAATTAATGCAATGTTCAGCTAAACTTTGATGTGGTCAATTTTTGGTTTAGAAGAGGTCAGGAGAATAAAGATAGGTACAAACTAGTGATGAGCGAACGTTCTCGAAAAAGGTGTTATCTGAGCATGCTTGGGTGCTAACCAAGGGTCTATGGCATGCTCGAATAAGATGTTCGAGTCCCTGCAGTTGCATGTCTTGCGGCTGTTTGACAGCCACAACACATGCAGCTGTGGGGACTCAAGCATATTTTTTGAGCACGCCGAAGACACTGTCAGCACCGGGCATGCTCAGATAATGCCTTATCTGACGATGTTCGCTCACTGTTACAAACTCTATTGTCAGTTTGAGTTCACTGACAGATTCAGAGTTAACTAGTGTGGCGGACTGACGTTGCTCCTTGGTGCCCTTGCTTGTGTCCTAGCATCAACATCTAGTGAGGGTTTTGCATGACTGCTGCAGTCAATCAGCTGCCACTGATCAGCTGCTGGCTTCACATCAGGAAGGAAGATAAGAATTCCTGTGATGGACAGTGAAGGCTGCAGTCGATCTGTGGGTGCCGATTGGCTACAGTGGTCAGGTGATGCCCCCCCTCCGGAAAATAATTCCAGGAGACCGGAGGGGGACACTGTACTAAGTGTGGAGGAAAGACGCTGTTCCAGTAGACTAGTATAATTTTTTTTTCTTATAACACGCTCGGCCCATTTAAGTTAATGTTTAAAGTTGTGGACAATCGCTTTAAGTAGAGAAAAAATTGCTGCCGGTGTTGTCCATATTCTTAAAATCAGCCAATATATTAAATGCAGCACATTTACCCCTAGCCGGGAGTCTCGGATGCAAATGTAAATGAGTTACATGTTCCCAACGTTGTCTATCTGCCACGATCGGCTCACTAGGCCTGAGATCAGGAGCTGGTGAACTGGGAACAAGTCAGCGACAGGCTCAGACATGACCATGAACAAACACACTGGCCAGATATAAACAGTACACCATGTATCTAACCTAATTCTGAACTGGCTAAGCTGGAAAATCCATACTTGTCAGTGTTGTCAAAACAGTCTGATCAGATCACTGTGCCCATCGGTGCACTATAATAAAGGAGGAACTCCTACTTGCAAAATTCAGATATGTCTTCCCCAACAATGGAAAACTTTTGACAAAAATGGGACACATAAAACTGGGAAAGAAGATCTGAAATTTGTGTCTCGCTCTCTGATCTTCTCACTGTCGAAAGTTCGGCCTGTTATTACTTTTGGAAATATCGTAGATCTTGGGTGTTTTGACATATGTGAAAGTCAGGATGTCCTTTACGCATTAGATTAGCAACCACAGTCCATATTCAAAATTAGGGCATATGGATATCATTGAAACTGGACCACCCCACTGAACCCAACCTTCAGGCCATGGTGGAGAGTCATTATTAATAACTTGCATCATTAAATTTTGTGTTTCGTTGATTATATTGCAAAACTAAGTTTACTGCTGCAGAATGCCCAAATATTTAGGGCCTATTCCTCAATTTGCGCAAGAATTCTATTGAAAAAAATTAACTATTGTAAAATTTTTGCAAAACACAGTTTGAATCATAGAATATTAGATTTAGAAGGGACCTCCAGGGTCATCATGTCCAACCCCCTGCTCAATGTAGGATTCACTAAACCATCTCAGACAGATGTCTGTCCAGCCTCTGTTTGAAAACTTCCATTGAAGGAGAACTCACCACCTCTCGTGGCAGCCTGTTCCACTCATTGATCACTCTCATTGTCAAAAAGTTTTTTCTACTATCTAATCTGTACCTTCTCCTTTTCAGTTTCATCCCATTGCTTCTTGTGTTTCCATGTGCAAATGAGAAAAATGATGATCCCTCTACACTGTGACAGCCCTTCAGATATTTGTAGACAGCTATTGTCTTCTCTTAGCCTTCTTTTTTGCAATCTAAACATTCCCAGATCCTTTAACCGTTCCTCATAGGACATAGTTTGCAGTCTGCTCACCATCCTGATAGCTCTTCTCTGAACTTGCCCCAGTTTTTTCGGTCTTTTTTTTTCTTTAAATGTGGTGCCCAGAGCGGGACACAGTATTCCAGTTTTGTGCAAAAATGTTGCAACTTTTGCCGTTTTCTTGCCAATACCACCAGTTCCAGCAACTATTTTTAAAGTACGTGAAACTTAGAGAAGAGATGTGGTTGAGCGCAGTTGTGAGTTGCACAAAATTTGTGACTTCTCAAAGCAATTTTACTCCAGAATTCTATCAAAATTGCTTTAACAAATTGGGGCCGTGATGTGCTAAACCACAGAGACCCAAACTTTTTAGGCTGCGTGTTCCTGACCTGTGCTCTATTATTTTTATGTTTCCTTGCACTAATGTGAATGTAGCCCGTAACTGTCATTTTCTTTGGAAATTTTGAAGATGAAATCATACTTCAATTTTCCTTTGTGCTGCCTTTTTGGAATTGATTTGCCCACATCTCGCCCCTTTTCCTTTGTGGCAGGAATGTAATCCAGGTGTTTACTTCTTAAGCTGTGAACTTCTATACAGTTCATGTAAAACACTTGTTGGAATCTGTGTCCCTGGAGCCTTTAATCTCAGAAATACCGGATTTGGGCAGGCTCCGCACTAATGCAGGTTGTAAATGTGCACAGTTTTCATCATCCGTTCCAGCCTTCATGTCTAAAAAAAATAGAATCTGTTATCTGCTTTTTCAAAGAACATAATCTTGGCTTCATTATGTGAGTGCCAGAAGGTGTTAAGGCCCCGTCACACTAAGCGATATCGCTAGCAATATTGCTATAACGTCACTGGTTTTGTGACGCAGCAGCGATATCGCTATGTGTGATACTTACCTCCGACCGGCCAGGGCCATTTCTCGTCGTCAGCTTCCTGCTGTGGAGACGAGCGACGCGTGGACACGGGCGGGAGGACGTCAGGATCGCCTCGTCTGACAGGTAAGTAGTGACCCCCGACCGCTGCTATGTCGCTGGTGAGATCTGCCTGTGTGGCAGCTCACTAGCGACCACTTAGTGATGCACCAGCGATCCATATCGTTGTGGGGATCGCTGGTGCATCGCTAAGTGTGACAGTGCCTTTACAGCCTCGTAACTGCAGCCAATGTGGATATATCATTACCGTTAATTGGTTCGAAACAAAAAATTAACACAACGGCTCAGAATTACCCCCAAGTTTCAAACCACTATAAGAGTACAGCGGCTTACTGACTTATGGGTTGTTGTAACCTGCACTCACAGGGCCAGTTTTTATGGTCCGCTGGTCTCTTGACCCAAACTCAACGTCAACATCTGTCTGAGTTTGGATCAGTAGACCAGTCTGGTCTGAAAAGTGCAACCTGTACATGTGAATGCAGTCTAATGAGCGGTTAACAAGCAATGCTATCAGCCATGTTCTGGCCAGAGTCATAGCCTATCTGACCGTACCAGGACCACAATGGACAAAAAAAAATATTAACTGGACTTTTAATCTTTTCCCCAGAAATTACAGAACTTTTGGTTCAGTCTGGTGTGGTCAAGTGTTGGACAATCCCTTCCCTTTAGCTGGTGGTCCGTGTATGTCTAACACATGGCTCTAATCACAAATGCTACTAGAAATTTGCTCTTGGCAGCTACGACTGTCATTTTACTCACTTATATAGCACTATTAATCCCACAGTGCTCACCAGGCTTTATCATCACTGTCCCCATTGGGGCTCACAATCTAAATTCCCTATCAGAGTGTCTTTCGAGCGTGAGAGGAAACCGGAGAACCCGGAGGAAACCCACACAAACACGAGGGGAACATACAAACTCCTTGCAGATGTTGTCCTTAGTGGGATTTGAACCCAGTCCTTCAAAGCAACAGTGCTAACCACTGAGCCACCATACAGTGCTAACCACCGACCACCCTCATTTTCAAGTCTCTTAAAATGTAAAATATACTCTTAGATTGGGGGGGGCACCTGTTTCCTAAAAATGATAAGGCTTGAGCTACACAGAATCAAAATGTTTCCAAATTGATGGATTTTCTGTCTCTGGCACGAGTGCGATTTCTCTGAAATTTGGTCATTTTTATCCAGCAATATCACAGCTCTGAAACAGTCACATAACAGCCAGTTGCACAGAGGCTTTTGGTGGCATCACTTGTCGGAGAATTACTGTCTTACAACATGTCGCAGCCCCTGCCTAAAGACGTGAGCGATGGTAAAAAAGCTCAGCTCTTCCCCATCATTACAATATGCAAACGTTATGGGGACCAAATGATCATATTAAAGATTCTTCTTCCTCCGCAGTTCGCATCGACCTGTATGAGGTCAGAATATTCATTAATTGGTGCTTATTATGGTCAGAAATCTGCTAGTGTAAAAGGACCCCAAGGATCGATCGGTGCTCGTGTAAAGACCCTCTTACAGGGGCGCTGCCACTACACAAGGGTGAAGGGTTGTTAATACGATCGGAGAGCGCTGCGTAAATCGTCATGGTTGTCATCAAGACTATGGGATCCCTGACCGAACCCCGGCGGTCTCCACCGACACAGCTATTTATGATCAGAAGCCATGATGCCAATATTGTGAGTGTTCTTCTCACCTGACTATAGCTTAGCTTTATGGTTGATAACAATACTATTTGCATTTCTATCCTGCCTGCGCACTGACACTGGATGATCACATCGGCGCGCAGTGTTAGTGCGGGTGAGCACACTACGGCTGCGGGTGTACGCACTTCCAGGTGCAGTTGTCACAGGAAGGAACCAGATGTCCAAGCACTCCCGAAGCTGGTGTGTGCACGCCTGCCGTATCACCATGAGAGTGCTGCCGCAATCGTACAGTGTCAGTGTGCAGGCTTGCTAGGTCACCTATATAAATGTATTGGCAGTTTAAATGCCATTTTGGGGGTGACAGACTGCCTATAAAGGGGTTGTCCACTACTCGGACCACCCTTTCTCATTTTTTGTGTTTGCCCTGTTCAGGCGGAGCTGGCGCCATTCAGGGGGAGCCGGCGCTCGTGTTCCCGGGGCTCATGTGATTTTGCTATGTCTTGCAAGCCCCATAACCACTCATAACTGATATTGAGAGGTGCATCCAACAGTCTAATATGGGGGGACCCCCAACAGATGATGTTGGGGGGGACAGAAGAATATGGCACATCTGATTTCGGACTGCCGATCCTTGTCTCCTCCTAATGACAGAGTCTGGCAGCGACCCTCTCAGAGAGCACAGGAGCGCTCGGCGGAGTGAGGGAGACAGCTGTCTACTGATAGACTGACCAGCAACTAGTGGATGAGGGGCTTTAGAACGACTTGATTTGCCATCTGCGCTGTTGCATAGGACTGCAGGTACCAGTACTCCATTATTTGTACTCTTCCTTAGATTTCTCTTTTGTTCCTTCACTTTGCATTTTGTTAAATGATAAAAATAAATGTAGGAGGAAGGGCCCCCGCCGAGTGTCCGGGCCGGAACCAAGGGGACCGTCATCTAAATTCCTAGGGAGCCTGTTTCCGGGGAGCAGAATTAGGGGACGGACTGCTGAGACTGTCAGAACAGTTGGGGGCGGAGCACACCAGTCAGAATGAGTCAGCAGAACGGGAGAGAAGTAGCAGGAGACCGTGGGAGCGCCAGGGAGCGAGATCCACGAGCAGAAACCAAAGAGGACAGCGATGGGAGGGAGTCTCACGGTGGACTGCAGAGAGACGGCGCCGAGCCGACCGACAGAAGACCGCTGCTTCTCTCCAACCCGTGGCCGTTGCTGCCTCACTCCAGCTCGCGGCAGCGGCCTGCCCGCAGTCACCCGCGGCCTCTGCCGCCTCACCCCAGCTCGCGGCTGTGGCCGTTGCCGCCTCACTCCAGCTCGCAGCTACAGCCTGCCCGCTGCTGCACACAGCCACTGCCGCTCCACTCCCAACTGCGGCTTGCCCATTGCTGCTCGCAGCCGCCACTGCCCCAGTCCGTGGCAAGGGTCGGGCTGTCGCCCGCCGCGGGTCCCCTAGTGCAGCCGCTGGCTGCTCCAGTGGCCTACCAACCGCCACTCAGCCCCGCCGCTGTCTGCCCCCGTTCAGGGGCTGCGGCCTTGACTCTCGCACCCCCAGGCTGTGTCCCACTGCCTCTGCCGGGGGACATCCCGCCAAAGAACCTTTCTAGGGCCTGTTGTGCCCCTGCTTCGCCTGGGCGTCGGAACGCCCGAAGACTACGCCAGATCCTCAGTAGCTGGGCCCAGTGGCTGCGACGCCGAAGCACCATCGTCCAGGATGCCGAGGGACGTCAGGACGGATAAGTGACACCACATAATTAAGGACCCGTAGTCGGTCATACCGCGGCCCTATAGTGACCGGCCTTTGCCGGAGTAGTCGACTTCGTATTACCAGTGTTTGTACTAAGTCCCTGCGAAGACAAGTTCTGTTACTTTGTGTGGTTGCTTAGGATAGCCCTACCGGCATCAATCTATAAAAGTTATTACCTAAAAGCATAATCCGTCTCGCGCCTCGTCACTGCATCCCTCGTACCTGCCATGACCAAATTTGGCGTAGTCGGCAGGATGCAGTCTCCGAGCGCAGATGACACCCCGGATCAAAGTGGGGCCGTAGATTCAGTGAATAACAGGGGCCCCCGGTCCAGCATTTCTTTGGGGGCTATGCTAAGCAACCTGCCTAGGTTCTCCGGCTCCAACACTATGTTATGGAGCTGGACAGAGCGAATGCGAGGGCTCTTCCGAATGCATCCGATGACCCCTGACCTGGAAGCCGAGGTAGCCCTCATGGCATTAGATGGGGAGGCCCGAGATTCAGTAATGTTGAGGCCCCCAGGGACACCGCAACACCTTTGCTAGGGTCTTGCGGATTCTGGAAGAGACCCATGGGGATCCAACAAACGTGGGAGAGTTGAGGACCCGGTTGTTCAGTCGAATGCAGGGAGAGGGGGAGACCATCACCCAGTATATGAATGTCCTCCAGGAGTTATACACAGCCATCGAGCGGAAGGACGGCGTAGGGGTAGGACCCATCGACATTGCCCTACGCGACCTGTTAGTGACTGGACTCCGAGACCCATTAATAAAGCAGGCATTACGGGAGCAGGTCCGAGTAAACCCACTTTTGGCCTTCTCTGAGGTGGGGAGTCAGGCACGTGCTCGAGAGCAGGGAATGACGGTCCCCGTGGGGAAGGTCCGGAGCGTGGAGGCCTCCGTGAACGCTGTCGGGGAGCCCCAGTGGATAGAAAAGATGAGACAAGAGCTGAAGAGCATCTGGGGCAAGTTGGCCGAAGTTAAAAGAAGGACCGAGCCCACGACTGGTCGGCCTAGTTTCAATCCCGGGCCCTGGAGGCCTCGCAATGCCCGGAGCAGCAGGACCTCGCAGCCCCGGTGCTATGAGTGCGGGGAGCTGGGCCATTTTGCACGAGTGTCCGCGGCGTGGGAGGTGCCCACCCCGGCGGCCATTAAACTAGAGTGCTCCGGGCTGGGGGGATGCCGCTCGGAGCGAGAAACCATGACATGGGGTGGTGGAAGTCCCGAAGATTTGGTCGCAAAATGTCCGGTGGTATGGGCAGAGGTCGAGGGCCGTGCCATACAGTGACTAGTGGACACGGGGTCGCAAGTAACGACCATGCCTGCAACTTATTTCCGGCAACATTTTCCTGAGGCAGGAAGACCCCAGTGGGGGTCCATGATAAGACTGGTAGCCGCCAATCAGCTGCCGGTCCCTGTCATCAGAATGGTTTGGATGCAAGTTACGCTGTGTGGCAAATCCCTCTGTCGCCGGGCAGTGATCTTGACCCAAGGGGAAACTAATAAACATCCAGTTATCCTGGGCATGAACATACTGCGGCAGTTTGGCAATTTACTCCTCAACGACCCCATGCAAGAGACCTTGAACCAGTGGGGTTCCCGCACGGCCCAAGGGCAGGTCTTCCAGCAGTTGGTACAGGAGGCGCGTGTACTCCAGGACTGCCAAGAGGGCGAGGCACTGGGCAAAGTCATCGCGCCAGCGGCTCCCCCGCTCGTACTGCCCCCTAGGCAGATAATGGTGGCCCTGCCTATCCGGGCCCCAGTGCCTTTGGAGGGCGTAGAGATGCAGGTGGAGCCATGCTATTTAGAACGCCTGCCCCCTGGCATACTGGTAGCCCGCTCCCTGGCCACGGTGCGGAGGACTGTCATGGTGCGCTGCGTCAACCTAGAAGACCAAGACATCATCTTGAAGCCCCGGGCCAAAATGGCAGAGCTGGTAAGGCCTTTGGAAGAGGTGCTGCCAGCCCCTACAGTCCAGCTACAGGTGCAACCCGAGGACCCTTGGGCAGTGACTATTCGTGCTCTGCAGACTGCCGAGTCCTCGACCCAGGAGAAGGGTTGAAACATCCTGGAGAGAATGCGGGCCGAACTCTCCGGCCTGGCTCCAACCCAACTCCTCCAGGTAGAAACTCTACTCGGACAGTACCACGAGGTAGTCGACAGCCACGAGGATGATTTTGGATGCACCACAGCCATCACGCATGGAATTCCCACGGCAGGAACGGCCCCCATCCGGGAACGATATCGGCAGATCCCTCCACAGCTCTACCAGGAGGTGAAAACTTTACTGGGCCAAATGCTCCGGAAGGGGGTGATGCGAGAAAGCCAGAGCACCTGGGCGGCCCCCATCGTGTTGGTCCGTAAAAAGGACGGCACCTTGCGATTCTGCGTGGACTATCGGAAGTTGAACGGCTGCACCATCAAAGACTCGTACCCGCTACCCCACATAGAAGAGTCCCTGTCCGCTTTGGGGAAGGCAACGTACTTCTAGACTTTTAATCTGGCTAGTGGGTACTGGCAGGTGCCGATGTCTGAGGAAGACAGAGCCAAGACGGCGTTCATTCTTCCCATGGGACTGTTTGAGTTCAACCGGATGCAGTTAGGGCTGGCTAACGCCCGGGGAACCTTTCAACGACTGATGGAGCGGTGTCTGGGAGATCTCAGCTTCGAAGCCATGGTGATATATCTGGATGATATAATCATCTATGCTGCCACGTTTGAGGACCACCTGCGGCGGTTGGGGCAGGTGCTCGGCCGGCAGAAGTACGGGTTGAAGGTAAAACCCCAGAAATGCCACCTGTTCCGCACCCAGATCGAATATCTGAGGCATATCGTCTCCGCCGAGGGCGTTAGACCGTCCCTGGAAAAGGTTGCTGCCATCCAGGGATGGCCTACTCCCGAGATGGTAAAAGACGTGCGGGCCTTCCTGGGGTTGGCTGGTACTACCGTCGCTTCGTAAAGAATTTTGCACACCGAGCTCGAGCTCTGCAGGACCTGCTAAAGGGGGCTCCTGCCGGGGCGAATGGGCGAAAGATCCACTGGCAACAACCGCAAGAAGAAGCTTTTCAAGACCTGAAGGCTGCATTCTCGGGTGCCCCGGTGTTCGCTTATGCGGATTTCTCGCAACCGTTCATACTGCACACCGATGGGAGCCTCCACGGGCTAGGGGCTGTGTTGTCACAAGTCCAAGACGGCCGGGAGAGAGTGATCACCTATGGTAGCCGATCACTTCATGACTCCGAGCTTAACCTTGACAATTACAGCTCCTTTAAGCTCGAGCTCCTCGCGGTAGTGTGAGCCATGACGGAGCGGTTCGCAGAGTACCTGGCGGGCTCCGAGGTGGTGGTGCGGACCGACAACAACCCGCTGGCCCATTTGGAAAACGCCAAACTAGGGGCTCTGGAGCAGCGTTGGGTGGCCCGGATGGCCAAGTTCAGCTATAAGATCATCTATAAAAGAGGAGCAGAAAACGTTCACGCTGACGCCCTCTCCAGGATCTGGCATACAACCCCAGGGAAAAGTCGGGACGACGAATTGGAAGAGGAAGAGACGCCGTTCGCCCTCACCGCCGCCGTGCTCACAGCTGCCACACAGGAGGAATCCCAGCTAGGACCCTCACGGGGTATGCTAGAACAATCACGTGACAGATGGATCCAAAAGCAGCAGGAAGATGGAGAAGTTGGACTCTTGCGCCGATGGGTGACCACCGGCAGATTACCCACTAACTCTCAGAGACAGACCTTAACTCAGGATATGTTGCTGTTACGCCAATGGGAGAAACTGATCATCAAAAAGGCGCTATTGTACCGTAAGGCCGTATCACGGGCGACGTCCGCAACAACTTGGCAGTTAGTCGTGCCCGGAGCCCAACTCATTGAACTGGCTCGGGAAACCCACGAAAAGGGGGCTCACTTCGGAGCTCAAAAGACCTTGCAATGGTTGCAGCAGATAGTTTACCACCCCCCGCTTGAACGCTGCTGTGGAGGAAACTTGCCGGGCCTGCTGCCTATGCGAGCTAGCTAAACCACCCGCACAACGGGCCCCGATGCAAATGATAGTGACGTCAGCACCCCTTGAGCTCTTGACAGTGGACTGACCATTGGCCCCGCGCACCAGGGGTATGAACATTGTCTCGTTATGGTAGATCATTTCACCAAATTTGCCGTGGTAACCCCCTCTAGGGACCAAACTGCAGAGTCGGCCGCCTATGCAATCTGTAAAAACTTTATCCAAGAATATGACTGCCCTCAATGGATACATTCAGACCAGGGAGCGTGCTTTCTGGGGAAAGTCATGGAGGAACTACATCTCCTCTATGGAATTGATAAATCCCGAACCACGCCATACCACCCACAAGGAAACGGGGCTTGCGAACGATTTAATCGGACCTTAATCCAAATGTTGCGTACTCTGGAGAGTGACCGGAAGGCTCGCTGGCCTGAATATATACCTGAACGAGTGTAGGTCTATAACAACCGGGTACACCGGGTTACCGGCTATACCCCCTACTCACTACTATTTTGGCGAGAAGGCAATTGGATCACAGAAGTAGAATTGAACCCGGAGAAACCCCGACCCTGGACCGGGGTGTCATCATGGGTCCGCAACCACCGACAACGGTTACAGACCCTCCACCGTATCGTCCATACAAAACTCCGGGACCTAGAGCAACCAGGGGGAACTCTACCTCCGCCCACCGACTTCCAAACTGGGGATCGGGTACTTGTGTTAGACCAGCACCCCCAGAACAAGTTAGAACCTCGGTGGGAAGAAAGCCCTTACCGAGTGTTGCGCCGAATAAGCTCCGACAGGCCTGTCTATGAGATACAACCTGAGAAAGATGGGGCACTTCCCACTCGTACTGTGCACTGTAATATGCTACGTCCCTGTACTTCCGCTGATCCCATGCGACCTGAGGCTACTCCTCAGGTCCCCGACCCACTGCCAACGGTCTGGGACCTGGATGACGAAGAAGACGTTCCAGCAGTACCCGCCGACCCTCCAAGGAATGACAACTCCGTAGGCCCAGTCGACCCGCCAGAATCGACCAGCCCACCACCTTCCACAACCCCAGAAAGCTCCACCACAGTCGAACTGAGACGCTCCGAGCGATCAACAGCTGGCAAACCCCCCGAACGTTACGAACAGGACCAGTTCATATGGCAACAAGAACTCTCGCCTCCAAAAGCCAACCTGAGCCTACTAAGGCCCTCGCCCTAAGACTGGTGAGCATACAGGATGGGGAGGAGTGTAGGAGGAAGGGCCCCCTATGAGTGTCCGGGCCGGAACCAAGGGGACCGTCATCTAAGTTCCTAGGGAGCCTGATTCTGGGGAGCAGAGTTAGGGGACAGACCGCTGAGACTGACAGAACAGTTGGGTGCGGAGCCTATATAAAAGGGGCGGAGCACACCAGTCAGAGTGAGTCAGCAGAACGGGAGAGAAGGAGCAGGAGACTGTGGGAGCGAGAGCCACGAGCAGAAACCAGAGAGGAGGACAGCGATGGGAGGGAGTCTCACGGTGGACTGCAGAGACACGGCGCCGAGCCGACCGACAGAAGACCGCTGCTTCTCTCCAACCCGCGGCCGTTGCCGCCTCACTCCAGCTCGCAGCTGCGGCCTGCCCGCAGTCCCCCACGGCCTCTGCCACCTCACTCCAGCTCGCGGCTGCGGCCACTGCGCCCACATCGCCCCATACACACTCCCCGCGCACTGACCCCCGGGGTCCCGTCACTTTCCCCCGCCCCATACACACTCCCCGCGCACTGACCCCCGGGGTCCCGTCACTTTCCCCCGCCCCATACACACTCCCGCGCACTGACCCCCGGGGTCCCGTCACTTTCCCCCGCCCCATACACACTCCCGCGCACTGACCCCCCGGGGTCCCGTCACTTTCCCCCGCCCCATACACACTCCCGCGCACTGACCCCCGGGGTCCCGTCACTTTCCCCCGCCCCATACACACTCCCCGCGCACTGACCCCCCGGGGTCCCGTCACTTTCCCCAGCCCCATACACACTCCCCGCGCACTGACCCCCCGGGGTCCCGTCACTTTCCCCAGCCCCATACACACTCCCCACGCACTGACCCCCCGGGGTCCCGTCACTTTCCCCCGCCCCACAAACACTCCCCGCGCACTGACCCCCCGGGGTCCTGTCACTTTCCCCCGCCCCATACACACTCCCTGCGCACTGACCCCCGGGGTCCCGTCACTTTCCCCCGCCCCACACACACTCCCCGCGCACTGATCCCCCGGGGTCCCGTCACTTTCCCCCGCCCCATACACACTCCCTGCGCACTGACCCCCGGGGTCCCGTCACTTTCCCCCGCCCCATACACACTCCCCGCGCACTGACCCCCGGGGTCCCGTCACTTTCCCCTGCCCCATACACACTCCCCGCGCCATACACACTCCCCGCGCACTGACCCCCGGGGTCCCGTCACTTTCCCCCGCCCCATACACACTCCCCCGGGGTCCCGTCACTTTCCCCCGCCCCATACACACTCCCCGCGCACTGATCCCCCCGGGGTCCCGTCACTTTCCCCCGCCCCATACACACTCCCCGCGCACTGACCCCCCCGGGGTCCCGTCACTTTCCCCCACCCCATACACACTCCCCGCGCACTGACCCCCGGGGTCCCGTCACTTTCCCCCGCCCCATACACACTCCCCGCGCACTGACCCCCCCGGGGTCCCGTCACTTTCCCCCGCCCCATACACACTCCCCGCGCACTGACCCCCCGGGGTCCCGTCACTTTCCCCCGCCCCATACACACTCCCGCGCACTGACCCCCGGGGTCCCGTCACTTTCCCCCGCCCCATACACACTCCCCGCGCACTGACCCCCGGGGTCCCGTCACTTTCCCCCGCCCCATACACACTCCCCGCGCACTGACCCCCGGGGTCCCGTCACTTTCCCCCGCCCCATACACACTCCCCGCGCACTGACCCCCGGGGTCCCGTCACTTTCCCCCGCCCCATACACACTCCCCGCGCACTGACCCCCGGGGTCCCGTCACTTTCCCCCGCCCCATACACACTCCCCGCGCACTGACCCCCGGGGTCCCGTCACTGTCCCCCGCCCCATACACACTCCCCGCGCACTGACCCCCCGGGGTCCCGTCACTTTCCCCAGCCCCATACACACTCCCCGCGCACTGAGCCCCCGGGGTCCCGTCACTTTCCCCAGCCCCATACACACTCCCCACGCACTGACCCCCCGGGGTCCCGTCACTTTCCCCCGCCCCACACACACTCCCCGCGCACTGACCCCCCGGGGTCCTGTCACTTTCCCCCGCCCCATACACACTCCCTGCGCACTGACCCCCGGGGTCCCGTCACTTTCCCCCGCCCCACACACACTCCCCGCGCACTGATCCCCCGGGGTCCCGTCACTTTCCCCCGCCCCATACACACTCCCTGCGCACTGACCCCCGGGGTCCCGTCACTTTCCCCCGCCCCATACACACTCCCCGCACACTGACCCCCGGGGTCCCGTCACTTTCCCCTGCCCCATACACACTCCCCGCGCCATACACACTCCCCGCGCACTGACCCCCGGGGTCCCGTCACTTTCCCCCGCCCCATACACACTCCCCCGGGGTCCCGTCACTTTCCCCCGCCCCATACACACTCCCCGCGCACTGATCCCCCCGGGGTCCCGTCACTTTCCCCCGCCCTATACACACTCCCCGCGCACTGACCCCCCCGGGGTCCCGTCACTTTCCCCCACCCCATACACACTCCCCGCGCACTGACCCCCGGGATCCCGTCACTTTCCCCCGCCCCATACACACTCCCCGCGCACTGACCCCCCCGGGGTCCCGTCACTTTCCCCCGCCCCATACACACTCCCCGCGCACTGACCCCCCGGGGTCCCGTCACTTTCCCCCGCCCCATACACACTCCCGCGCACTGACCCCCGGGGTCCCGTCACTTTCCCCCGCCCCATACACACTCCCCGCGCACTGACCCCCGGGGTCCCGTCACTTTCCCCCGCCCCATACACACTCCCCGCGCACTGACCCCCGGGGTCCCGTCACTTTCCCCCGCCCCATACACACTCCCCGCGCACTGACCCCCGGGGTCCCGTCACTTTCCCCCGCCCCATACACACTCCCCGCGCACTGACCCCCGGGGTCCCGTCACTTTCCCCCGCCCCATACACACTCCCCGCGCACTGACCCCCGGGGTCCCGTCACTGTCCCCCGCCCCATACACACTCCCCGCGCACTGACCCCCCGGGGTCCCGTCACTGTCCCCCGCCCCATACACACTCCCCGCGCACTGACCCCCCGGGGTCCCGTCACTGTCCCCCGCCCCATACACACTCCCCGCGCACTGACCCCCGGGGTCCCGTCACTTTCCCCCGCCCCATACACACTCCCCGCGCACTGACCCCCGGGGTCCCGACACTTTCCCCCGCCCCATACACACTCCCCGCGCACTGACCCCCCGGGGTCCCGTCACTTTCCCCCGCCCCATACACACTCCCCGCGCACTGACCCCCCGGGGTCCCGTCACTGTCCCCCGCCCCATACACACTCCCCGCGCACTGACCCCCCGGGGTCCCGTCACTGTCCCCCGCCCCATACACACTCCCCGCGCACTGACCCCCGGGGTCCCGTCACTTTCCCCCGCCCCATACACACTCCCCGCGCACTGACCCCCGGGGTCCCGACACTTTCCCCCGCCCCATACACACTCCCCGCGCACTGACCCCCGGGGTCCCGACACTTTCCCCCGCCCCATACACACTCCCCGCGCACTGACCCCCCGGGGTCCCGTCACTGTCCCCCGCCCCATACACACTCCCCGCGCACTGACCCCCGGGGTCCCGTCACTTTCCCCCGCCCCATACACACTCCCTGCGCACTGACCCCACGGGGTCCCGACACTTTCCCCCGCCCCATACACACCCCCCGTGCACTGACCCCACGGGGTCCCGACACTTTCCCCCGCCCCATACACACCCCCCGTGCACTGACCCCCCGGGGTCCCGTCACTGTCCCCCGCCCCATACACACTCCCCGCGCACTGACCCCCGGGGTCCCGACACTTTCCCCCGCCCCATACACACTCCCGCGCACTGACCTCCCGGGGTCCCGTCACTGTCCCCCCGGGGTCCCGTCACTGTCCCCCGCCCCATACACACTCCCCGCGCACTGACCCCCGGGGTCACGTCACTTTCCCCCGCCCCATACACACCCCCCGCGCACTGACCCCCCGGGGTCCCGTCACTGTCCCCCGCCCCATACACACTCCCCGCGCACTGACCCCCGGGGTCCCGACACTTTCCCCCGCCCCATACACACCCCCCGCGCACTGACCCCCCGGGGTCCCGTCACTGTCCCCCGCCCCATACACACTCCCTGCGCACTGACCCCCCGGGGTCCCGTCACTGTCCCCCGCCCCATACACACTCCCCGTGCACTGACCCCCCGGGGTCCCGTCACTGTCCCCCGCCCCATACACACTCCCTGCGCACTGACCCCCCGGGGTCCCGTCACTTTCCCCCGCCCCATACACACTCCCCGCGCACTGACCCCCGGGGTCCCGTCACTTTCCCCCGCCCCATACACACTCCCCGCGCACTGACCCCCGGGGTCCCGTCACTTTCCCCCGCCCCATACACACTCCCTGCGCACTGACCCCCGGGGTCCCGTCACTTTCCCCCGCCCCATACACACTCCCCGCGCACTGACCCCCGGGGTCCCGTCACTTTCCCCCGCCCCATACACACTCCCCGCGCACTGACCCCCGGGGTCCCGTCACTTTCCCCCGCCCCATACACACTCCCCGCGCACTGACCCCCGGGGTCCCGTCACTGTCCCCCGCCCCATACACACTCCCGCGCACTGACCCCCGGGGTCACGTCACTTTCCCCCGCCCCATACACACTCCCCGCGCACTGACCCCCGGGGTCCCGTCACTTTCCCCCGCCCCATACACACTCCCCGCGCACTGACCCCCGGGGTTCCGTCACTTTCCCCCGCCCCATACACACTCCCCGCGCACTGACCCCCCGGGGTCCCGTCACTTTCCCCCGCCCCATACACACTCCCCGCGCACTGGCCCCCGTCACTTTCCCCCGCCCCATACACACTCCCCGCGCACTGACCCCCCGGGGTCCCGTCACTTTCCCCCGCCCCATACACACTCCCCGCGCACTGACCCCCGGGGTTCCGTCACTTTCCCCCGCCCCATACACACTCCCCGCGCACTGACCCCCCGGGGTCCCATCACTTTCCCCCGCCCCATACACACTCCCCGCGCACTGGCCCCCGTCACTTTCCCCCGCCCCATACACACTCCCCGCGTACTGACCCCCCGGGGTCCCGTCACTTTCCCCCGCCCCATACACACTCCCCGCGCACTGACCCCCGGGGTTCCGTCACTTTCCCCCGCCCCATACACACTCCCCGCGCACTGACCCCCGGGGTTCCGTCACTTTCCCCCGCCCCATACACACTCCCCGCGCACTGACCCGCGGGGTCCCGTCACTTTCCCCCGCCCCATACACACTCCCCGCGCACTGACCCCCGGGGTCCCGTCACTGTCCCCCGCCCCATACACACTCCCCGCGCCATACACACTCCCCGCGCACTGACCCCCGGGGTTCCGTCACTTTCCCCCGCCCCATACACACTCCCCGCGCACTGACCCGCGGGGTTCCGTCACTTTCCCCCGCCCCATACACACTCCCCGCGCACTGACCCCCGGGGTTCCGTCACTTTCCCCCGCCCCATACACACTCCCCGCGCACTGACCCGCGGGGTCCCGTCACTTTCCCCCGCCCCATACACACTCCCCGCGCACTGACCCCCCGGGGTCCCGTCACTTTCCCCCGCCCCATACACACTCCCCGCGCACTGACCCCCCGGGGTCCCGTCACTTTCCCCCGCCCCATACACACCCCCCGCGCACTGACCCCCGGGGTTCCGTCACTTTCCCCCGCCCCATACACACTCCCCGCGCACTGACCCCTGGGGTCCCGTCACTTTCCCCCGCCCCATACACACCCCCGCGCACTGACCCCCGGGGTTCCGTCACTTTCCCCCGCCCCATACACACCCCCCGCGCACTGACCCCCGGGGTTCCGTCACTTTCCCCCCGCCCCATACACACTCCCCGCGCACTGACCCCCGGGGTCCCGTCACTTTCCCCCGCCCCATACACACTCCCCGCGCACTGACCCGCGGGGTCCCGTCACTTTCCCCCGCCCCATACACACTCCCTGCGCACTGACCCCCGGGGTTCCGTCACTTTCCCCCGCCCCATACACACTCCCTGCGCACTGACCCCCCGGGGTCCCGTCACTGTCCCCCGCCCCATACACACTCCCCGCGCACTGACCCCCCGGGGTCCCGTCACTTTCCCCCGCCCCATACACACTCCCCGCGCACTGACCCCCGGGGTTCCGTCACTTTCCCCCGCCCCATACACACTCCCCGCGCACTGACCCCCCGGGGTCCCGTCACTTTCCCCCGCCCCATACACACTCCCCGCGCACTGACCCCCCGGGGTCCCGTCACTTTCCCCCGCCCCATACACACTCCCCGCGCACTGACCCCCCGGGGTCCCGTCACTGTCCCCCGCCCCATACACACTCCCTGCGCACTGACCCCCCGGGGTCCCGTCACTGTCCCCCGCCCCATACACACTCCCCGCGCACTGACCCCCCGGGGTCCCGTCACTTTCCCCCGCCCCATACACACTCCCCGCGCACTGACCCCCGGGGTCCCGTCACTTTCCCCCGCCCCATACACACTCCCCGCGCACTGACCCCCGGGGTCCCGTCACTTTCCCCCGCCCCATACACACTCCCCGCGCACTGACCCCCGGGGTCCCGTCACTTTCCCCCGCCCCATACACACTCCCCGCGCACTGACCCCCCCGGGGTCCCGTCACTTTCCCCCGCCCCATACACACTCCCCGCGCACTGACCCCCGGGGTCCCGTCACTTTCCCCCGCCCCATACACACTCCCCGCGCACTGACCCCCCCGGGGTCCCGTCACTTTCCCCCGCCCCATACACACTCCCCGCGCACTGACCCCCGGGGTCCCGTCACTTTCCCCCCGCCCCATACACACTCCCCGCGCACTGACCCCCGGGGTCCCGTCACTTTCCCCCGCCCCATACACACCCCCCGCGCACTGACCCCCGGGGTCCCGTCACTTTCCCCCCGCCCCATACACACTCCCCGCGCACTGACCCCCGGGGTCCCGTCACTTTCCCCCCGCCCCATACACACTCCCCGCGCACTGACCCCCGGGGTCCCGTCACTTTCCCCCGCCCCATACACACTCCCCGCGCACTGACCCCCGGGGTCCCGTCACTTTCCCCCGCCCCATACACACTCCCCGCGCACTGACCCCCGGGGTCCCGTCACTTTCCCCCCGCCCCATACACACTCCCCGCGCACTGACCCCCGGGGTCCCGTCACTTTCCCCCGCCCCATACACACTCCCCGCGCACTGACCCCCGGGGTCCCGTCACTTTCCCCCGCCCCATACACACTCCCTGCGCACTGACCCCCGGGGTCCCGTCACTTTCCCCCGCCCCATACACACTCCCCGCGCACTGACCCCCGGGGTCCCGTCACTTTCCCCCCGCCCCATACACACTCCCCGCGCACTGACCCCCGGGGTCCCGTCACTTTCCCCCGCCCCATACACACTCCCCGCGCACTGACCCCCGGGGTCCCGTCACTTTCCCCCCGCCCCATACACACTCCCCGCGCACTGACCCCCCGGGGTCCCGTCACTTTCCCCCGCCCCATACACACTCCCCGCGCACTGACCCCCCGGGGTCCCGTCACTTTCCCCCGCCCCATACACACTCCCCGCGCACTGACCCCCGGGGTCCCGTCACTTTCCCCCGCCCCATACACACTCCCCGCGCACTGACCCCCGGGGTCCCGTCACTTTCCCCCGCCCCATACACACTCCCAGTCCCCGCGCACTGACCCCCCGGGGTCCCGTCACTTTCCCCCGCCCCATACACACTCCCCGCGCACTGACCCCCGGGGTCCCGTCACTTTCCCCCGCCCCATACACACTCCCAGTCCCCGCGCTACCTGCTGCAGCAGCTGCCGCCTAGTACGTGACGTCACGCCCTTATTATGTTAATGTATGCTGACCTCACTCGGCGCTCCACCAATCAGCGCTCGCCGTGCTGCCCACCTGCCAGGAAGAGAATTCCATCATTCCTCACATTCCTAGTGCGGAGCGCGGCGCTGTGTGAGGAGCTTTCCCGGGGTCCCCGGAGCCCCAGCAAGTGTCTGACCGGGGTCCCTCTCCAGCCCCCCGATACTTCTGTCACTCAGCAGCCTGTACCCCGGAGCGCACGGACGCGGTGTCCCCGGCATTATCACCTCCGCAGGGATCACCCCTGTAAATCACCAAGTTGCTCGGAAATTTACACCTCCCCAGATTATAGGTGGATTCCTGTGTAGTGACCGCTCTCCCCCCGGACACAGCACGTTGGATCAGTCCGAAGGAGCTGCTCTGGTGAGTTGTGTGTCCTGTAGTGTCAGTGTGCTGCAGGTAGAGAGCTGTGTGCACCTTGCAGACATTGCTGGGAGGATGGGGGACAGTGCGAGTGTGACCGGGACGGGGGACAGTGCGAGTGTGACCGGGACGGGGGACAGTGCGAGTGTGACCGGGACGGGGGACAGTGCGAGTGTGACCGGGACGGGGGACAGTGCGAGTGTGACCGGGACGGGGGACAGTGCGAGTGTGACCGGGACGGGGGACGGTGCGAGTGTGACCGGGACGGGGGACGGTGCGAGTGTGACCGGGACGGGGGACGGTGCGAGTGTGACCGGGACGGGGGACGGTGCGAGTGTGACCGGGACGGGGGATGGTGAGAGTGTGACCGGGACGGGGGACGGTGAGAGTGTGACCGGGACGGGGGATGGTGAGAGTGTGACCGGGACGGGGGATGGTGAGAGTGTGACCGGGACGGGGGATGGTGAGAGTGTGACCGGGACGGGGGATGGTGAGAGTGTGACCGGGACGGGGGATGGTGAGAGTGTGACCGGGACGGGGGATGGTGAGAGTGTGACCGGGACGGGGGATGGTGAGAGTGTGACCGGGACGGGGGATGGTGAGAGTGTGACCGGGACGGGGGATGGTGAGAGTGTGCCCGGGACGGGAGGGTGAGAGTGTGCCCGGGACGGGAGGGTGAGTGTGTGCCTGGGACCGTGTCCGGGAGGGTGAGTGTGTGCCCGGGACGGGGGGGACGGTGCCCGGGAGGGTGAGAGCGTGCCCGCGCGGGGGGGGGAAGGTGCCCGGGAGGGTGAGAGTGGGACGGGGGGATGGTGCCCGGGAGGGTGAGAGTGGGACAGGGGGAGGGTGCCCGCGAGGGTGAATGTGCCCGCGACGAGGGTGAGAGGGTGCCCGGGAGGGTGAGTGTGTGCCCGCGATGGGGGGGAAGGTGCCCGGGAGGGTGAGTGTGTGCCCGCGACGGGGGGGACGGTTCCCGGGAGGGTGAGTGTGGGACGGGGGGGACGGTGCCCGGGAGGGTGAGTGTGTGCCCGGGACGGGGGGGACGGTGCCCGCGAGGGTGAGTGTGCCCGCGACGGAGGGGACGGTGCCCGGGAGGGTGAGAGTGGGACGGGGGGGATGGTGCCCGGGAGGGTGAGAGTGTGCCTGGGACGGGGGGACGGTGCCCGGGAGGGTGAGAGGGTGCCCGCGAGGGTGAGTGTGCCTGGGACGGGGGGACGGTGCCCGGGAGGGTGAGAGGGTGCCCGCGAGGGTGAGTGTGCCCGCGACGGGGGTGAGAGGGTGCCCGGGAGGGTGAGTGTGTGCCCGCGACGGGGGGACGGTGCCCGGGAGGGTGAGTGTGTGCCCGCGACGGGGGGGACGGTGCCCGGGAGGGTGAGTGTGGGACGGGGGGGACAGTGCCCGGGAGGGTTGAGTGTGTGCCCGGGAGGGTGAGTGTGTGCCCAGAACGGGGGGGACGGTGCCTGGGAGGGTGAGAGTGGGACGGGGGGGACGGTGCCCGGTGCCCGGGAGGGTGAGTGTGTGCCCGGAACGGGGGGGGGGACGGTGCCCGGGAGGGTGAGAGTGTGCCCAGGACGGTGTGAGTGTGTGCCCGGGACGGGGAGACGGTGTGAGTGTGCGTCTGGGACGGGGGACAGACCTCACATCTCCTAGGACACACTCCGTTCCCATATCTATTACCTATCATCTGAAATCTCAGCTCTGTATGATGTTGTGCGATGCACCATTGTGTAATATTTCACCTCTTTCGTGCCCTGTGTCCAGCTCTCTCCTCCAGCACTTTGGGGACAATAAATGATGATTGTTTTATTCTGACCCCAATCTCAGCAGGCCTCGGTATA
The DNA here is from genome assembly GCF_039654945.1 of Dendrobates tinctorius. Lineage (NCBI taxonomy): Eukaryota > Metazoa > Chordata > Amphibia > Anura > Dendrobatidae > Dendrobates > Dendrobates tinctorius. The sequence continues at coordinate 17,790,656 of NW_027361706.1, read as the reverse complement.
TTCTGACTGATGAGATAAGCGTCCATTGGTCGGAACCAATTGTCTTGGCAGCAGACACCTAACGACTATTATTCCTGGGGGAACTGATTGACAGCAAGGGGGGAAACGAGGCAACATGCGGCTAAGCTAAAATCAGTGGGCAGTCAAGTACCGGGTCCACCAGAAGGAGATCTGCTCTGGGCCATGGAGGAGAATGGGGACATCAGTCAGAGAGCAGATTGCACAATTTTTTTATTTATTTATTTTTTTGGCACACAGATTCTGCACTGAAATTGGCATCAAATCCCAGCACAGATTTCACCAGGAATAGGCTAATCCAGTGGCTGGCACTGTATGGTGGCTCAGTGGTTAGCACTGTTGCTTAGTAGCGCTGGGGTCCTGGGTTCAAATCCCACCAAGGACATCTGCAAGGAGTTTGTATGTTCTCCCCGTGTTTGCGTGGGTTTCCTCCCACATTCCAAAGACATACTGATAGGGAATGTAGATTCGCCCTGGTTTGATGTTTTGTCCCGAACCCGTGACCACCCGAGACCAGAGCAGTTTCCACCTCTACAGCCGATATCGTGGGTGCTTCTGACTCCTACTAGACCACTGTGACGTAATGATGTTGTGGGGGCTTACTAAGATAAAGAGGCGCAGAATTGAGCCCCGGGGCAGCGGCAGTCTTTTTGCTCAATTCTGATCGTCCCACACTTATCAAAAATGGCATCATTTTGCCCAAAATCTCTAGAGCTCTCAGTTCATCCCCGACTCTCCCTATTCGAGAACGTCAGTGCGCTTCCTAACGTCAGATCAGAGGTCGAGACCAAGGTGTCAAATATTGAATTGTAATGTATCGTTTTGTGCAACGTTACAACTGTTCATCCATAAAAGTTGCAATGTGACTGCGCGCTCCACGCCCCCCTCTTTTTTTTTTTTTAAATACAATGTCCTGTCTGGAACACGCAACATTTTTGCAAATTATATGTAGAAATGCAATCATAAATATGTTGCCCATTACTCCAAAAAGATTAACCCTTTTCTACATTTTGGCATAGGGACTAAAAATCGGATAAAAAATAAATAATAAATTGTATTCGCGACAATTAAATATCGCAAACTATTTTTGTGCAAATTTGATATTTGCCCCGCCGTCTCCGGACGAGCCCTTTGAATCGTTGGTCTCCTGGAGCCATTGATTGCCATTAGTGTATATGGCCTCATGCAGCGGTATACACTCCCTGACAGAAGTTATGTCGCTTATCCATGTTATGTGAATAAAAGCTTATAACCTGACGTTAAATTCATCCATTGGTTGCATAAATTATTCTTTTGAAAGCTGAAACCCTCCGAAATGTGGTTTAGGTTAAGAAAATAAATTGCCATCAATGCAGAAATATTGATCATTTAATGGACACAGAATGGTCAGATTTTGTCAAGACAAATGTTTTGTCGCCTGGTCATATAATGCACCCAATCCTAGTTTACATCCTCACCTGTGCTCAGTAAATGATCGGTTAATTAGTTGGTGTGTATAAAAAGAAACCCTGCACCCCAGACCTTCACTTGAGCTCTGACAACGTGCTAAAAATCCACCCTGCGACCAAAGCCTGGATAATCAAGAGGCTGAAGACCAGATCCACTGCAGAGGTGGCTGGCACCTTTAATGTATCTCAGCGTCAAGTGCAAAGAATTAAAGATTAGAAGAGACTGGAGATGTTTGACAAGCCCAAGTCCAGCAGACCCCACTATACAACTGGTCAGGAGGAATGTTTGTTGGTTAGAAAATCCAAAGCAAGCCCTTCTTCCACTGCAGCAGAGCTCCCAACAGGCCTGGTCACCTCAAGTCCCTGTGTCAGCTAGAACAGTTTGTAGGATTCTGTCTCGAAATGGCCTCCATGGTCGAATCAGTGCCCAGAAGCCAGCACTAAACAAAAGGCAAATAAAAAACCGTGTGGCATTTGCAAAGTCCCACAGCCTGCTAAACAGATGGACGCTGGAAAAGTGGCAGAAGATGGGTTTCTCTGATGAATCTTCAGTAGAATTACGCCACAGCCGCCGCAGATACTGCAGGAGACCTACTGGAGCCCGTATGGATCCAAAATACACCCAGAAAACAGTTAAATTTGGTGGTGGAAAGATCATGGTCTGGGGTTACATTCAGTATGGGGGTGTGCGAAACATTTGCAAGGTGGAAGGCAATATCAATAGCCTAAAATATCAAGAAGTATTAGCTACCTCTTATATTCCAAATCATAAGAGGGGTCAAATTCTGCAGCAGGATGGTCCTCCATCTCATACATCCATCTGTACAACAAAGTTCCTCCAGGCAAAAAAGATCAAGGTGCTCAAGGACTGGCCAGCCCAGTCACCAGACATGAACATCATTGAGCATGTTTGGGGTAGGATGAAAGAGGAAGCTTGGAAGACAAAACCAAAGACTCTAGATGAACTCTAGGAGGCATGTACGACTGCATTCTGTGCTATTCCTGATGACTTCATTAATAAATTGCATGAATCATTGTTGAACTGCATGGATGCCGTCCTTCAAGCTCATGGAAGTCACACAAAATATTAAATATGACTCTAATAGCACCACAACTTCATTACCCAATGTTATGCAACATATATTTGTATTTTAAGCTAATTATTTGTTTGAATATCACATTACTTTCTGTGGCCGACAAAACTTTTGTCTTGCCAAAATCTGACCATTCTGTGTCCATTGGAGAAGAAAAAGGAAATCCAGCAAGAACTCCGCAAACCAGGGTTGGAGTAAAATGATGCTTTTCTTTATTTCTTCAACAAGGTATAAAAACGACCCACAAGGATCAGGAACCAGAGTACATGGCAGAAATAAGTGCAAATGGGACTACGCGTTTCGGCGGCCTAATCCGCCTTCTTCATGGTCCAAACCTAATCGGATTAGGCCGCCGAAACGCGTAGTCCCATTTGCACTTATTTCTGCCATGTACTCTGGTTCCTGATCCTTGTGGGTCGTTTTTATACCTTGTTGAAGAAATAAAGAAAAGCATCATTTTACTCCAACCCTGGTTTGCGGAGTTCTTGCTGGATTTCCTTTTTTGTTCTCCTATTGAAGGATCTACTCCTAATCCAGTCCGTGCAGGTACTTGATTACCAGGTGGGAAAGACCCAGGAGTCTCATTGCTGCAGCTGGACACTGACACACACATTCTGTGTCCATTATATGATCAATATTTCTGCACTGATGGCAATTTATTTTCTTAACCTAAACCACATTTCAGAAGGTTTCAGCTTTCAAAAGAATAATTTATACAACCAATGGATGAATTTAACGTCAGGTTATAAGCTTTTATTTACATAACATGGACAAGCGACATAACTTCTGTCAGGGAGTGTATATAGGATCATCCGTGCAGCGAGCGCGCTCCGTGCTGCATTCTGTTACTTCCTGACATGTGCCGTGGCGTGTCATTGGGGAAGGGCGCTAACCTGCAGCCCTGGGTGGAGTCTGTAGTCACTGTCCTAGTTGTCTAGACTGGAGGTCATCTGGCCAGGAGAGGGTTACTCTGCCCACCAGGAGTCTGAAGTTAAAGGCTGCCTGAGGTTTTCACATGTCACTGGAGGAACAAGGAGGGGGAGGCAGCCTGTGCATGGTGGGGGAGGGCTGGCTGCTGCTGCTGGGATCTTTGGCTCTGAATGAAGGAAGTTGGAGAGAAGTTGTTTGTTTTTTTGTCTGTGGTGCTGTATGTCCTGGTAAGTCCTGGCTGCCCCCTGTCTGTCTGTACATGTACTGGGGGGATGGCGGAGACACTTGTGCCTATCACCACTGGGTCTATCTGTGAGCAATGCCCAGTGCAGGATTTAAAAACCTTCATTGCAAACCTGCCCCCTTATCCATACATAAGTACTAAGGCTATGTTCACACGTTGCATGTTTTTTTTTTTTTTTGCTGCAGTTTTTCTGCAGGCTAAATTTGCGCTCTAGGCTGTAAAGAGGCTGCTTACAAAACGCAGGTTTCGCTGCATTTTTTTTGCAGCTTTTTTCTTGTCTATTGTGCACATTGATAAAGTTTCGTGTGCGCAAAAAAAAATAATGCAACTTCTTCCGTAGGTTTTTGCACTAAAAACACAGCAAAACCTGATGCCTGCGTTTTTGCACTTACTCTTTGCGAGGGAGCGCAGGAGTTTGCGAGGGAGCGCAGGAGTTTGCGAGGGAGCGCAGGAGTTTGCGAGGGAGCGCAGGAGTTTGCGAGGGAGCGCAGGAGTTTGCGAGGGAGCGCAGGAGTTTGCGAGGGAGCGCAGGAGTTTGCGAGGGAGCGCAGGAGTTTGCGAGGGAGCGCAGGAGTTTGCGAGGGAGCGCAGGAGTTTGCGAGGGAGCGCAGGAGTTTGCGAGGGAGCGCAGGAGTTTGCGAGGGAGCGCAGGAGTTTGCGAGGGAGCGCAGGAGTTTGCGAGGGAGCGCAGGAGTTTGCGAGGGAGCGCAGGAGTTTGCGAGGGAGCGCAGGAGTTTGCGAGGGAGCGCAGGAGTTTGCGAGGGAGCGCAGGAGTTTGCGAGGGAGCGCAGGAGTTTGCGAGGGAGCGCAGGAGTTTGCGAGGGAGCGCAGGAGTTTGCGAGGGAGCGCAGGAGTTTGCGAGGGAGCGCAGGAGTTTTCCAAATCAGTCAGGAAAAAAAAACCCAAATGTGTGTGCATGATATTTCTGAAATCTCATAGCCTTTGCTGGTACTGTGAAACAGTTTAAAATTTGCATAAAAAAGCAACGTGTAAACTTAGCCTAAGGCTTCGTTCACATGGAATTTTTATATTGCAGATAATCCACTAAACAGAAAAACAAAAAAAAAACCTCTTGATTGATTTCTGTCAGAAATCTGCTTTTATTTTTAAATTTTTTTTTTCTTTTCTTTTCTGAAAAGGTTTTGAAAAACCTCTGGTGGGGGACCCCCCCCCCAAAAAACCCCCCAAAAATAAAACAATGCAAATGTGCTTTTAGGGTGTCTCCGATGTGGAAATACATTAAAAACGCACATGAATGACAAAACTTTATTAATACAGTCATGCGTCAAAGTCCTATACCAGGAAATGTAAAACACAAAGCAGCTTTATTTAAAACATGACATAGCAAAAAGAGACAAAGTGATAAAAACCCATGCAAAAAAAAGCAACTAACCTAATTTAGCTAATAGGTGACTACCAACAGAAAGAGCCCAAATCATAACCTCCAACCATGCAGAGACACCCCTGAACTGTAGTTGTCAACAACACAGAATACTATGGAGTGTTTATAGTTCCTAATTTTTAAATTTTATTGAAAAAACACCAATTTAAAAAAAAAAAGGGACAGAGAAGCACAATGGTGGACCACAAAGTGCGGGCCTTATTAATCACATGTCATTAATGTTGAAAGACAGTTCAAAGATCGTTTGAAATAATTTTTATAAAGGATACCGAAATAGGTTTAACCTAATGTTTATGCTGCTTGATGCAGATTTTGGTTACCTTTTACTTAATCCTATAGAAAGAACTGTTTGTTATAACCTAGCCAAGCAATAAATGACTTGCAGAATGGAAAAATATCACGTGAGATGTGGCCCAAAAGCCCCGACGTACGTTTCACCCTTGCCTCCTCAGGGGTATAGAAAATCTGCGACATCAAAAACTCACCTAAAAAAAAAAGTGTGGTTTTTGATGCAGTTTACAATCAATGAAAACTATTTTTTTTAATTCTAGAAAAACTGATAAGTCTGATGGTAAAAATGGAAAATCTGACTTTGAAAATTAGCTAAAAAAAACTTGGACTGTTTTGTTTTGCATACAAGAAAAAACACTGTCTGAGGCTTTAGAGCAGGGGTGGGGAATTATTTTATTTTTTCTGCTAAGGGCCATTTGGATTATTATACCACCCTCCGGGGGGCCGTACAAATTGTCAGCAAACTCCTCCCACAAAGTACGCTCTGGCGCTGGACGTAATCTTCCATTGCACGCGCCTCAGCATTCAGTAGTGAACATTGTGTGCGCACAAAGCAAGAAGAAATGAATGGGTTGGTGGCCGGCAAAATACAGCTGTCAACCCAGGCACTATGCTCTCCGGGAATCTGTCCGGGGGCGCGATGAAAGTTCGTCGAGGGTTGTAACCGTCCCGCCGGCCTGAGGTTCCCTACCCCTGCTTTAGAGGTAGGTTGGGAAGAATTCTGTGTTTCCCTTCCTCTGTATAGGAAAGTCTCCTGAGATTTTATACGACCACCAGTGGCTACCAGGACACTCCGTTCGGCTTCCACCGGTTGATAGAAGTCCTAGAAATACACTTGGTGTTTACAATGGTAGTTGAGCGAGATGATTCACAAGACCTTGGTCCAGCAGCCGGACCAGAGCACTGCGGACTTTCTACCTGCCGATATCTGCGTCGCCTCTTGTGATTAGTAGGTCTCACGATGTGATGTGGATCACCTAATCGGGGTCCTGCAAATCGTTCTCTTCAGCTATAAATGGGGGCTTTCCCCGGCCTATACAGCAAACACATAACGGCAGCATTTTCTAGCCGCAGAGGCCACCATTTCCATGTTTTATGTGAGGCACACTGCTTATTTGCATGGACTCAACAATGCTTTATTCTTTTGTATAAGCCGGAAGCTCACTGGAAGCCCAGACCTCGTCATGTAAATGAGCAGATTTTAATAAAAAGAATAATACGGTAATAATGAAGAAAATGCTCATTAGTGGACTAGTATTTGCTAGATAACTGCGTGCGCAGCAATTACCACTTTAACCATTAGCAAACCCAATAGGGCCAGAAACTGAATGCAATGAGACGGATTTGACTTTTACCTCCAGGGATCACGCAAGGCAAAGTAAATCAAACTGTCCAGCATAGACTGTCCACCATGAACAGTCTTTCTCCAGCTCCAACACAACACACTTCTCTAAGTCAGCTGCCTGTTTTTAGGCCTGTAAGACGCAGAATGGAGTGTGGGAGCGACCTTTCCCACCCAGACTCTTCTGGTCACTCCTACATACAGGACCTCAATATCCAGTCAATGTAAAACCATCTCGGTAAGGGTGCTTTCACATTGCATTTAGGCACCCGCTCAGTGGTTTACATCGGGGCTTGCGTCCAAACCTCCCTGCAAAACTTTTTGCTGGTGGTTTGGGCGTAAGCCCCGACGTGACCACTGAGCGGGTGCCTAGATGCAATGAGAGAGCACCCGAACACATATCTGCCATCCGGGACCTTTCCTATCATTTATCAGTATACTGGTGATTAATAAGATTTCCCCAGAAATGTTATTTCTGTGCATATAAATCCAACTAATTCTTGTTGTGCTCACTTACACCCTTTGGGAACGCATGCTTCTCTTCGGTAATAGACCTTGGAATCTTCTGTAGATTTGAAATAACCCATAACTGCTGCTTGTGTATATGGGTTGGGACATCATTCTACTGTGGCCCGATGTCAGTATTGCTGTGCCCTCGCCAATTCACACGCTGCGTGCCATCTACTCGGAGCCGCTGACATAATATTCCAGGCATGAAGAACGTTTTAAAATGGGCAAAAATACACTTAAATGGCTTAGTGGTGTAGTGCTTTTATTTTCCAAGATTTTTCAAATTGGTATTTTTATTTTTTTTCTGAATTTCTAAAATGAATCCAGATCAAAAAATATAGGATTCTTCTTCATATAACAGATTTGTTATGACATCTACTCTATGCCATCTGGTTTATAAACTCTGCATTGCACCCTGTGGTAGGCTGCATGGTATAGCTAAATTAGGAAAAGTCTCACTCTCCACCCAATCTTCTACCCTGAGAACCAATTCCTGGGGTCCCCCCAACTCCTTGTTTCCAGACTTCATGCCATGACTTGCTCTATTGGCACATGGCCTTTATTAGGGGTTGCTTGAGTATTCGTGCGTTTTCAACGGAGAAGACTGAAAAATATACACCTCCTAGCTTTCGCTTGCCTCCTTGGGGGAGCAAATTATTAGGCCTGTTGAAATCCAACATGTCCGATCTTTAAACATTTGTGAGGACGAGAATTGCGAAGCAGCCATTTACGCGAGTCGGCTGGAAACATCGGGTTTGGATTGCTGTTTTTCAGAGAGTATGACCACCTGGTGATCTAGAGTCTTTGATAATCTGACAACCCTAATGCTAGGATAAAGAAACGTTTTCTGCAAAATATCATTTTGTAAACCCATCATCCCATCCACCGCTCGAGAATATACAACATTGTTGTTCTGTGTGTGAATCATGGCTGGAACCCGTCCAAACAACGAGACTCCTAATATTCTAATCTCTAGAGGATCAGAAGAACAAGTGTTTCTTTGGATGCAAGTATCAAGGCTAATAAATCAAAGTCTAGTCACAAATACAAGATATAAGGAGTCGTGGTATGACCCCCGTGATAAAGGTGACCCTTCTCGTGCCGATAGTTCAGCCTGTCCGACTTTGGGCTAACACGACTATTGTTTTTTAAGCCGTAATAGGGCCGCCATAGCGAGAGGTGTAGCCAGGAGTGGGGCAGCTTGAGAGGTGTCAGGGATATACCCTGATCAGGGATTTCAGTTAAAGGTTACAAACTGAACCTTTTGCCCCATGGAGACATGTAGGGATAGTCATTGTGCATGGTTTGTCTCCATCCCCATGAGCCCTAATTATGTAGGGTCGGAACCTTGGGGTTTTTGCTTATAGGTTCTAGATGAGAAGACGATTTCGCTATGACCTGTTGCTAAATGGCTTCCTTTAAGCTCCAGAATTTATTTGGGGGAACTCTGGTGTAGTGTAAAGTAAAAAGCGGCACCCGTTCCCTCCTCTGTTGCATCGTAGGATCTGTTTTCATGTTATGATTGTAAAGATGGGCAGATATATTAGAACTATGTTGGAGGAACGATCCCAAGCGCAGACTCTGCTGGTCACCCATCTTGGATGAAGCGGTGGAGCGCATGTTTGACTTCTGCTTCGTGTATTGTCTATGGGACTGTAGGAGTAAACCGTGCTCGACTATATCCGGTAGTCCCATGGACAATGCATGGAGGAGAGGCCGAGCTGGCGCACCATGAGCCCATTCTAATTGGAGCCCTTCAGAGACATTTTCTCAAGATTGCTGGCGGTCAGACCCCAGGGATTAGCCACTTGGGATTTTGGGAGAACCCCCTTTTGAAGGTTGAGATAAGATGTCCAGTTCTTCTCCCTTCCCCTTGCGTATCACTCATTCGGCTGACCGCTATTGAGAATGAATGACAGCCTTATGAGTAACGAAGAATAATTTTCTAAAGATTTGTTCTTTGATACCAATCTATAATCTCGCGGGGACGTTGTAGTTCGCATTGTCCATTATGCTTTCTGGAGATTGACAATGGTGATTGTATTCGGTGCAATCCCTTTGCTTGTCTGGAGTAGCTGTCCCCCAGATTATGGTGCTGACCATCCACGGTTCTGAGTAAAATGATATAAAGCAAGGCTCTACACCCCATGTGTTCATCTGTCTGACATAGTGTGCATGCATATGTGAAAGCTATAGTATTGAGCGTTGACCTGAGAAAAATCCTGCCTCCTCCTCTGTCGTCCTTGAGAGCTCTCGCTTTCTTCGGTATCTTCTGGCATTGATGAAATCCTTTACATTTTTCACATTCTCTTTCTGGAAACAATTTCTGGAAGTTCAGTGACAGTACTTTCTTCCAGTAAGCAGCGATGAGACGGCTCCTTCTGCGTCAGATGTGTCTCTGGAATGTACTATGTGGGAAGTGAAGCAATCATTAGCTGCCGTGTCCCAGTGATTTCCCCTGTTTATTATGGGAAAACAAGAAGGCGGAGGCTGCTGCGCTGTCTGCACACTGAAATCCTGTTCACATGGGCAAATACGTGATTGCTGCTCACTACTGTTGTTTTGTGTGGCGAGTTGGATGTTGTTGTTTTTTATTCTTGTCAAGTTGCAAATCGACAGACATTTTAGAAGTTACATTGACGACGTTCTGCGTTATAGTTTTGTCCAGTTTACTATCTTTAGTGACCAATATGATTGCTTGGTATCAAAAGAAACGTCTAAGGGACTGTTTATGTGGATGACACTTTGTGTATTTTGACCCACTTGCAATTTTTTTTTTTTTTTTTTATTTATTTACTGCTTGTTGCCTAAGTTTTCTTCCACCACTGTAGTACATCATAGGTGGCTGGTCCTTTAGGCAAGCGCTCTGAAACCTAAGCCCTCGTGCGATCCTCCAGCTCTTAAGAGGCAAAGCTGCCTCGTATAGAGACGTCTGTAATTCGTAGTGAAAAGGGGAGTCAACTGCAATTAAGAAAAAAAATTACCTATTTTGGTATATATTTTGGTGTTGTCCGTACGCAATGAGCATGTAGAACAGGTGTTGGGAGCACTTTGTGCAGTACATGATGAACGTACACCACAATCTGCGGAGTAGCGTTACCATTACTTTGTCTATAAAGACCACCATTAGACTTTTGTTGGCGGAACCTGTTGATATCAACAAGCTCTGCGGGCAGCCTAATGTGTAGAGGCCCCTGACTCTTCCCCAACAGATTGTTTGGTGAGATAAGGATCTGATTTATTCTATTTTTGGTCTGTTGATCCTTTTGGCAGAGTGATCATTCCTTGTGTATGGGGGAGTTGGTTGACATAGCTGTTCTGGCAACAGCTATCTAAAGGCCGGGGTCACACTTGCAACTGCAATGCGAGAAATTCGCGCATCAATGCCCGGCACTGCCGCCAGCATACGGGAACGGAGCGTTCAACTGCATAGAAATACATGCAGCCGCACACTCTGGTCCCGAGTGCCGGGTATTCATAAGAGAGTTGTGCGAGTTTTTCGGGTTGCAGTTGCAAGTGTGACCCCCGGCTTAAGGGGGTCTTCATCATGAAGTCTTCTCTATCTAGGCTAGTGGTGTACAGACCTCAAGACCCATTGCGTGGTTCATTTCCAGATGGACCTGGATACTAGAGCTAGTTACGGTCTCCCTCAGAAAGCTAGCCATATACAGTTAGGTCCATATATATTTGGACAGAGACAACATTTTTCTAATTTTGGTTCTAGACATTACCACAATGAATATTAAACAAAACAATTCAGATGCAGTTGAAGTTCAGACTTTCAGTTTTCATTTGAGGGTATCCACATTAAAATTGGATGAAGGGTTTAGGAGTTTCAGCTCCTTAACATGTGCCACCCTGTTTTTAAAGGGACCAAAAGTAATTGGACAGATTAAATAATTGTAAATAAAATGTTCATTTCTAGTACTTGGTTGAAAACCCTATGTTGGCAAATGGCAATGACTGCCTGAAGTCTTGACCTCATGGACATCACCAGACGCTGTGTTTCCTCCTTTTTGATGCTCTGCCAGGCCTTCACTGCGGTGGTTTTCAGTTGCTGTTTGTTTGTGGGCCTTTCTGTCTGAAGTTTAGTCTTTAACAAGTGAAATGCATGCTCAATTGGTTGAGATCAGGTGACTGACTTGGCCATTCAAGAATATTCCACTTCTTTGCTTTAATAAACTCCTGGGTTGCTTTGGCTTTATGTTTTGGGTCATTGGTCATCTTTTCATACTACAGATGGACAATCAGTTTGGCTGCATTTGGCTGGATCTGAGCACACAGTATGGCTCTGAATACCTCAGAATTCATTCGGCAGCTTCTGTCCTGTGTCGCATCATCAATAAACACTAGTGACCCAGTGCCACTGGCAGCCATGCATGCCCAAGCCATCACACTGCCTCCGCCGTGCCGTACAGATGATGTGGTATGCTTTGGATCATGAGCTGTACCACGCCTTCGCCATACTTTTCTCTTTCCATCATTCTGGTAGAGGTTGATGTTGGTTTCATCTGTCCAAAGAATGTTCTTCCAGAACTGTGCTGGCTTATTTAGATGTTTTTTAGCAAAGTCCAGTCTAGTCTTTTGATTCTTGATGCTTATGAGTGGCTTGCACCGTGCAGTGAACCCTCTGTATTTACTTTCATGCAGTCTTCTCTTTATGGTAGATTTGGATATTGATACGCCTACCTCCTGGAGAGTGTTGCTCACTTGGTTGGCTGTTGTGAAGGGGTTTCTCTTCACCATGGAGACTATTCTGCGATCACCACCACTGTTGTCTTCCGTGGCCGCCCAGGTCTTTTGAATTGATGAGTTCACCAGTGCTTGCTTTCTTTCTCAGGTTTTTCCCATCTGTAGCTTTTGCTACTCCTAATGTTGTAGCAATTTCTCGGATGGGTTTTTTCTGTTTTTGCAGCTTAAGGATGGCTTGTATCACCTGCATGGAGAGCTCCTTTGACCGCTTGTTTCCTTGACAGCAAAACCTTCCAAATGCAATCACCACACCTCATATCAACTCCAGGCCTTTTATCTGCTTAATTGAGAATGACATAACGAAGGGATTGCCCACACCTGTCCATGAAATAGCCTTGGAGTCAATTGTCCAATTACTTTTGGTCCCTTTAAAAACAGGGTGGCACATGTTAAGGAGCTGAAACTCCTAAACCCTTCATCCAATTTTAATGTGGACACCATCAAATGAAAGCTGAAAGTCTGAACTTCAACTGTATCTGAATTGTTTTGTTTAAAATTCATTGTGGTAATGTCTAGAACCAAAATTAGAAAAATGTCTCTGTCCAAATATATATGGACCTAACTGTACATAATATCCCCTCGCCCCAAAACAATGGAAGAAGATAACTGCTAACAGTGAGGCGCGCCGGGATTACGACGAATGGTTAGATGGCTGAGGAGCATTCGGTTCCTTGCTTTATTTTATTATACACTAATGCATTTTTTGCATGAATTGACGCCCTCCTCTTCTCGAATGTGGTGTCACAGGGGAGCACCAAGGTCGGGGATCCTTATTTTCAAAGACTCTGCACAACTGGATTATTCCCTCTTCATTTGCTTGCAAGGATTTTATCGCCCCTCCTTTTATATACAATTTGTGGATTCATGAATTAATCTGGCGTGAAATGGTTAACACCGTCTTACCGTGCGGTGCTCCGGTTGACTGAATTTTAGAGCTGTCGGTTTGGTTTCTGGATGGGCCGTAATCTGGTAACAATTCCTGTTTTAGTGCTTCTGTAGCCGGCACAATAGGATTGCATCTGGTTAATCCTGCTAACGCCGCGTCACAGGTGCAGTTCTTACTCAGCCGTAAAAAGTGTTCCCCTTTGCTACTTTCAATTTTTATTTTTCTACGTTTTATACCACGCCACAATTCAGGTAATACGAATACTTATGCTTTTGCATGCTCGGTGTGTGTCTCGCACATACAAATGTCATTTTGAGTCTTTATTAAGGCAGCTATGTACATTAAGTAGTAACCACTACTAGAACCCCAATATGTGAAAAATCCTAATTTTTTTTAAATTTTTTTCCAAGTAAAATGGGCAACCACCCATCTTCACTTCTTCTTTAAGGGACCATACTAGGCATGAGCGCAGCTGGAGGGAAGAAGGCAACCAGGGCACTTGCGCTAGGTGTCAGATGGGGCTCCAAGAAACCATTTTATCTAGGCGATGGTATTTAGCCCCCGATGAAGAAAAGCCTAGCTACAGATCTGTTAGTTTTGTCATATAAAATAGTGTTTTGTTTTTTTTTCTTTTATGTGTTTTACAGCACAATTAAAATTGCACATTTTTGTGACTACCAAATGCTTCCGCCATCTAATTTTTTAAACCGACACAACCAATGCCACAGCGAGTGCTCCAAGATGTATGTGAACATTGAATATATGAAATTTGAACCACATTACTGCCATATAGACTATTAAACAATTTAGGTACTTGGCACACATGTTGACCAATTTGTGAGAGCTCATCTGCCATGACAAGGCGTATATGAGAACCTAAACTTTCAAACTTGCCTCTCCTGGGAAACACTCTACAAATTTAAAGGCCAGGGAGGATCCAGAACTGGTTAAAAACAGCTGCTATGTGGGAGAAGAGGTAAGGGTAATAGTGTGGGTTTCCATCTACAAGGTACACTTTGTCGTGGCAGATGGGCTCACACAAATTGGCCAACTTGTGTGTGTGAAGTATCTAAAGTCCATAGGTATAGACTCTCTAGCAGTAATCCAGTTCAAAATTCATATAGTCAATGTTCTCCTCTACCTTGGTGCACTTGGAAAAGAGAAATGTAGCAAAATAAAGCAAATTTATATTATGGATGGAGTCCCAAACGCCCCCCACTGCTATATATACCAAGGCTTAGATCACAGCAGCCAGTCACAAGTATACAGCGTACGTACATATGTGATCCCACTTAAAAAGTATTTACTTGTGCACATAACAAAGGTAATGTTTTATTGAATATATTCAAAAATATGTATATATATATTTTTAATTTTTTTTTTTTTTTTTTTTTTTTTTTTTTTTTTTTTTAGGGTCTTCCCAGGAATGGAGACTCCATTAGACGTATTGTCAAGAGCGGCATCATTAGTCCACGCAGATGATGAAAAACGTGAGTATTTGTGTTCTTTGACATCACCGGGATATAGTCGTACTGTCCAACTGATGTGAGGCTTGTATAAAGAGAATCACAAGACTGTAGGGTGCACACGTCCATGTACCTTGGAATTGAATTACTTCTGATTGCTTGTCAATTTGTAAAGGTTTTATTATGGTGAGTTTGTGGCCTAGAGCAATGCCTGGAGCTCTTTAGTGCCCCATTTATGGAGACGTTCTCCTCTGTTTCTGGTGAGAAATGCCTCCACATATTCCAAACCCAATGCTGCATTTTGCAAAACCTTGACAGCAAAAAAAGCCCAAACCTGACGGCTGTGTGCAGAAGCCCTTAGTATAAAATCCTAGGATTCGCTCATACTCTGACCGGTGGAGGTCAAGTCTTCGCTCTGCACCTTACTAGCAACTGTTAAAACGCTAATCCGGGGGCTAATCATTTATCGCTTTGACTACTTTAATGCGTTACTGACTGGTATTCTATTAAATACACTGGCGTCACTCCAGGCGATCACGAACACCGCAGCCAACCTGTCTAGTGGTTATACTTCTGCCTCTGCCGGGGTGAGGGACAACAACACAGGGTCGCTGTATATGGACTCCTTAAATTTTAATGTCTGATTTGATGCTCCATGTAATATGTACACTAAATGCACACAAGTATTGTGGTCCCTGCACATTACTCCTGCGGAGCTTTTGCCCTCTGATTCTCCATTCATATATGGAGTTGGTTTCCACTTTGTAGCTATAGTCGCTTCCACTCTCCATGGAATGTCTTCTACAAGATGTTGGAGGTGTCTGTGGGAGTTTTTGCCCCTTCGTCCTGAAGAGCATTTGTGAGGTGAGACAGTGATGTTGGCGAGAGGCTGGGTTCACAATCTCCATTCTAGGACATCCTGAAGGAGTTGTAAGGTGTCTTAACGGACCTTCCTTTGTGTATTTGGTACATTCATGAGGCACAGGAAAAGCCCTTTTCCCCAAATTGTTCTCACAGTGCAGGAACGCTGCAATTTTCAAAAATATCTTGTTATGCTGAATGCTTAAAATATGGAGTGGGGTGAGGGGCGTATGTTAGACGCAGCGGGGAGGGGTAAGGGGGCTGGACGTTGTCCACAGGCGGGGGGGATGGGGCTGGACGTTGTCCACAGGCGGGGGGGATGGGGCTGGACGTTGTCCACAGGCGGGGGGGATGGGGCTGGACGTTGTCCACAGGCGGGGGGGATGGGGCTGGACGTTGTCCACAGGCGGGGGGGTGGGGATGGGGATGGACGTTGTCCACAGCGCGGTGGGGGGGCTGAATAAAACATCCAAATTGAATAATTAGCATGTGACCCGTTACTTTTGTCCATGCGGTATGGTATGTACTTTACAGACTGGTTGGTCACAGTAGCTTATGAAGGAAAAACCCACTTATGTTACATCAGCTTGAAGCTACGATTGTCCAAAATGTGTTGAGCTGCTGAAGCCTCTACATTTCCCTTAATCTCCAATCTCCGTAACAGAAAAATGTGTCTTCACGGAGTACAGAATTTACCTGTGAATTGAGAACTTTGAGAATAAATGATCAGTCCTGGTGGAGAAAGAAGCTGATGCATCTGATAATATTTATTACTAAGCTGCTTATTTTTATTTGCATTATTGAGTTATTAGATAAAACTTAAAATAATTCTTACACAAGGGTTTTTTTTATTTCGAACTTCTAATTTGATGACCATGGGATTTCGAGCATTGACTACATCATTCTTGCCTTTCCAGAAAATTCCTCACCGCATTTGTTGGGCATGGATAGGAAGAATGGTATCCACTAAAACATCAGTTGGGTGAATGAACCCCGAACCTGCATGGCCTGCCAATTTCCCTGCTCACTGCCTGCCATTACACTGGTTACCTGTCTAATGTAAAACTAAGTAAACCTGCTTGGTACTTTTCAACGCTCTCCTCCTGTGCTGCACCTTCCCGCTTGTACAGCCTCTCTGTCTACCATCCTTCTTGTGGCCTACAACTAGCATTGAGATCTCTTTTGTGCCCAGCTCTTCTCTTGTGCTGCACCCATATTATAGAATTCATAGCCTTGTACCACTGGGGTGAATTTACATTAAGGAAACGGTCGTAGTTGTATTTTTTTTCCCCAGAGTACTGGTGGCATTCATGGCGGGTGACAGTTGACTTGTTGGAATCTCTTGTTGATGGCCGGTGTTGGTGTGTTGCACGCTCTACTCCTGCATGACACTGTTCATATATTTATGTTTCCCAAGGCCGTTGCTAGTTTTATTTAAACAATCCAACGTCTAGTGACACTTTTTTCTATATTTTTCACAGCTGCACCTATGTCAATAACACCTGAACTTTCGGGTGAATTGTTTGCTCAGCCTGTTTGCACTCCTTTTTACATCACTCATTTCTCTAGACTGTGACACTGGTTTCGTTACCGCTGTGGGACTATCATTACTTATTGACTTAAATTTGACCTTTACCGTCGACCTTCACCCTACATTCCCAATCCCTAATTTCCTTGGCTATCAAGGTGTTGCTACTAATGAACACTAAAGGGATCGATATGTGCGTCCCACTTACAGGGTGGTGCGCCAAGGTCGTAGCTGTGTATGGGAGGAGTTAGAATGTAGGTTGTTAAACTTTATAGAATGTTCCAATTTTAGGGTTTCCTACCTGTGTAATCCATTAAAGGGGCTGGGCACTACTTTTCTATTGAAGGTCTATATTATAGGGGTCTCTTTTGGCCTCTGGGGTCCTTTTCACTCTGTTTTTACATTTGCCTTTTCTTGATCTGACATCCCAGCAGCCAGTGCGTTTCCCTTTTAATTCACCTTTGTTTTATTCCAGCGCTCCCATTAACAAGCCGAGCACTGATCGCACTGGTCTGTTCAGATGTGATTGCACCCACCGCACTGACTTACACGGGGTGGTTCCCATCTACTTTGGCAACAGTTCACATCAACAGGCCATGCTATAGCCCAAGGTGCTGTCTGCTGTCAATAGGCGAAGGTAGGGCGAGTGACTCTGGACGCTTTCCGGTGACATTTTCTGGCTTATGCTATGGCCTATCTGATACATATACTATTTTGAAAACTTTGCAATAAGTGACACTTCACTAACATCCTCATATAGTAATTCCATATTTGCACTTGTAATTGCTTTATTTGCGTTTTGCAAATACTACAGAACCCCCCCCCCCCCCAAACATGGGGGAAGGGAAGCATTCAGATTGCCTGCAGTTTCCTTTTGGTATCACTCAATCTGCTCTTTGAATAGTTGGGAAGTCGCTGAATTTCTCCTTGGTAACCATGTAATAAATTTGGATTCCTGTTGCAATGATTCCGATATGCGAATATTGTCTTGGGAAAGATTTCACACTTGTCCTAAATTTCGTTTCAGTACCAAAAATGCCAGAAAAAAAGGCGATACGTATGCTCTTCTTGGCGCCCACTTTTATCTGCCCACCTGCAGGAGTATGGATGGTTGCACAGGCTTCTCTATAAGGACAGATGTTTAGATCTTTTCAGAATCCATGTTCATCCTGTAAATGGACGTATTACTTGGTCCTAAGTCTAAAGTTCTAACCACAAAATGTCATAGCATGTCCATTAGATGGGAAAGATGTCCTCCTGGAACAGCCAAGATCAGGGTTATTTCCTGTTCCGGCCAACTTAACGTCTTAGATGCCACAGTCAATAGCGACTTCAGCATCTAAGGAGTTTGACAAATGGAGATTGGCCATGGGTGCACTGTGATACAGTTGGTGTCAATGAATTTCCATAGCATCCTCCAACACAGATGTAAGCATAGCCTTAAGCGCTATGGCTGTCGGCTGAATGAAGCTTTGGCCGAGTGCCACCTCTGCTGTCTCTCTCGTAAACAGGGGCACTCGTGTGGCCAAGTGTTCCTTGGTCTTCTGAGACCTCTGCGCTACCAAGATATTTCTGGGAGGACAAAGCAATCCGCAACTCAAAATCTGACATTCCCAATTTTCATCTACCGCATATGTTCCATTACTGGGATGATGGTGTGGGGTGACGTTATATTTTATAGTAGCCGGACCCCTCTAGTCCTCATTTTATGTACGCTAACAGCTGCTGTTTTTCAATTAGACAACCCCAGGCCGCATGTTGCTCGTGCTACTGTGAGCAGTCTATGACTTAAAGTGACTCTGTCAGCATAGAATGAGTGTTCAAAGTATAGGTGCTTCTTGGTGGCGCCATCCATTTAATTCCACCTGCTCAGTTTCTTTACATCTCCACTAGTGACAAGTGAACGTGCTTGGATAAGGTGTTATCTGAGCATGCTCGGATGCTAAGAGTGTCTTCGGTGTGCACGTATAATATGTTCGAGTCCACCCTGCTGCAAGTCTCGCGGCTGTTTGACCGCCACAATATATGTAGGGATTGCCAAACAAACAGGCAGTCCCCGAATGTGTTGCAGCTGTCAAACAGACGAAGGCATGCAGGTGTGGGTACTCGAACAAATTTTTCGTACACGTTGAAATAACTCTGCATCTGAGCATGCTCAGATAACACCTTATTCCAGCACGTTCGCTCATCACTAATCACCCTTCTCTGGCCCCTTAAGCCAGACCTGTCAATCAAAAAAGAAGGGGGTGAAGATTGAGGAAAAACAAGTTGATGGTAGATGCATATAAATGATTGGCCCCGCTGCGAAGAACCGAGCGACTCAACTTAGTTTGAACAGTCGTTCCGTGCTGACAGTCCCTTTAAACCTGCAACCATGGCCTGCAGCCTCTCTGGAATTGTGACATCAAGCAAATCTGAGACGTCATTGGTCGTTAATTGCAAAGGGGAATGCCAGCAGCGGATCTTGATGATTTGTCCAAATGCATTCAAAGTGGCAAAACATTCCTCAGACATCCATTAATAACCTTATTGATGGCAGCCAAGACGTGCAAGTGCAGGGATTTCTGCATGTGGCGCTCATACCCAAAGCTGAATTTATCAAGATGTTTTGAAAATTTGTTTTTATTTTATTTTTTATCATTAACATGCGTATAAAATATATACCTTTTTTTTTATACCTTTTTTGCTTTTGTCCCGCTTTATACTTTTATATAGTAGATAAGGAATCTAAATTGTGCTTTGTATTACTGACCTAGGACTGGCCCAGAGTCCATAGTACCGGTGCTGTTTATACATGGGATATATAATATGGGCAGTTTTACCTTATTCTAGTGCTTGGTTCATTCTCTCCTTCCCTTTGTGCCGTAATCTACAGGTTATTTCAGATCCTGGCTGCTTTCTCTTCAGCACATAATCCCCCTTTGTTGACTTGGGTTATGCAATAGCAGAAGACTGGCGTAATAGAGGTAATACAATGCCAGGCCGGGAACCAGATGCGGCCAAGTTTGCCTGAAGCTCTTTACTAGTTACATATCGGGCTCCTTGATTGTGACACATCGTCAATTACTCATGTAATAAGTAGGTATGAAATTCTGATTCAAAGTGGCTCTGATGCAAGGCCCGAAAAGTCTAGACTGATGCTAGAAAAATGTCTTCTTGCCCCTAAGAAATGCATTTATGTGGATTTAATGATTTTGAGTAATATGTTTGAGTTCTCTGTGCAACGCCCCGATCAGGTGATATTATCTTCGTTCCGTATAAAAAACTCACTCTATTATTATTTATTATCCAATGCAGGTCAAATAAGTCTTTTACACTCGGACTGAAAGTCAACGTTGGTGGTGCAACTAGTCTGATGGACTCTAGTACAGAATTTGAACCTGGACCCCAACTGCATGTTGGACAGATTTGAGCCCTTGTAGCGCTCTAGATCCTATAAAGAAATGCGTGTTCGTCCTCCACCATGGTATAATATCCCCCATCCTTGGCCCCTTCCTGTAATAATAAGAGTCAGTGATAAGCGGTCATAGAGGAGCGCTTAGGAAACAACCCAGGGGCAGACAAAAATGTCAGGTCTCCACCGCAGCTCCAGCCGAAAACCTCCAATGGAGGATAGGAGCAATGAGAAAATGGAAACGGTCTTAGGAGTGCTTTTTTACTTCCACCTGATGAAGACGGATCCTCCATCGAAACGCGTTGTGGTTTAACCCCATCTCTTGTCGGAGTCTCTTTACTGCGCTCCTAAGACCGTTTCCATTTTCTCATTCTTCCTGTAATAATGACCAACATCCTGCTATAGTGTCCCCTATCCTGGGCCTCTTCCTGGTATAATGTCCCCCGTCCTGGACTCCTTCCTGGTATAATGTCCCCCATCCTGGACTCCTTCCTGCTCTTCTCCAACACATTTTAAAAAGAAAACAAAAAAAAACCCTCTTCCTCGACGCACGTCCAGCTGAGATCAGCGCTGGTATCTGTGGGCCCCCCTTCCGCACCGTCGCATCCTCTACAACCACAATTGTTACGCCCTTGGTCCACGGGTAATATAAGCACCACTCTGATCCTTTTTGCCGATCAGACTTGTCCATTATTATCAGCAGCACATTTTCAGGTTAGATGGGGTGAAATGCTGCTGCAATTTTCTTTGTTTTGTTTTTTTATTAATGCACGTGTAAAAAATCATCTCACCCGACTATCGAGAATTTTGCTTGTTCCTCTGATTATTGCTGGCCTTGTCTAGACGGGATAATATTTAAGAACAACTGTTGCACCAAACTCTTGTTGACAATTTGAATCGTCTAAATAGGCCATAAGGTGGGGCAGCAATGCGTGGTGGCTTGATGGTTAGGCCTTGCAGCACTAGGGCCTGGGTAGGACAATGGCTAGGGACAATTTCTGCATGTATTTTTGCATGGGTAACATGCATATTAGGCTTTTTGACAGCTTCTAAAATAACTTGTAGAAATAAGCCAACAAGAAGTTCTCAGTCAGAACACCTATCACTGCCATGCAAGAGCGATCAGCAGGACACGGTCAATCCTATGTTAGCACGGCTTGTCACACTGCTTTGATAGAATGGCGATCCTATTACCTGGAGCCTTCCTACCTCCACTGTTTAGATAATAAACATTTTTTAGGCCTCATGACTACTGTGGGGAAGAGGAGCAGGACACAGGCAAGGTGTGTGTGTGTGTGTATGTATGTATGTATGTATGTATATATAGCAAAGCTGTGTGTGTGTTGATGTAGCAAAACTGTGTGTATACTGCATCATACTCTATAGGGGTCACTATGGGACCAGTGATAACATTCTGTGAGGGGGAAAATTAATGGGCTTTACTAGGAAGTGTAATTTTTTGCGGTTGCGCATAAGACTGAGTGAAGTTAACATAAAATAAAAATTGTTACGCCTGCCATAATCGCTACAGTTTCGCTACCTCTCCACTAACACAAGGAGCTATGAGACACCCGTTCTCATGATAACTGTGGGATCCCAGGGGTCGGACTCCCAGAAATCATGCGTTGGCGGTTTAAGTGGTAAATGTCTCCTATCAACAGGATAAATGTAGAATCCCTGCGAGTCAGAGCACACTGATCCCCACTGATCATGAGATCTCAAAGCTCCCTGTGTTAGTGGAGTGGTGGTACACATGCTTAATTCTAACCCTAGTACATATGGCCTTTAGGCCCCATGTTCTCTGGATCAAGGGTGGTGGTGTGAGAAGGTTCAGCAAGAGAATCTGTCCTTGCTGTAAACTGGGTTCTCGGCCTAACTTCTCGATCTCAAGCACTCGCAGTGGGTCCAGCTTCATAAGGATCAATGGAACCAATCCATATTGTACCGGTTCTTGGAGCAGCCATGCACACCTGCCAGTCTTAGCGCTGGAGGCCTTGCATTTTGGACTGTGTTCCACCAAGACACTGTTGTAAACTCTGATCGGTCATCAGAACTTGTATTGGCTGAAATCGCTCCTTATGGAGCATCACTTTAAAATTTGCACTTGACAACAAAGTGGGATGGCATGGGCATCATAGTGGGGATTGTCCCATTCCACATTTTTGTTAGCTGGAGTCTATGGTGACTGCAAAGTGCAGCTTTAGTCTGGAGAGCTTGACATGACCCTATGTTACGAAATTGCCCATTGAATTCAGTGGACGCAGCAGTGTACTAGGTGTCCATTAATGTGGTGTTTGAAAAGCTGGATCCTAAGTTCAATGTCCAGGGGGGAAACCCTAAATAAAAACTACTCCGATATGGGGAGTAAATGCATTATTAGATAATTACTTCCACTTTAATGTTCCCTCATTTACTTAAAACTCTTATACACCAAAAAGTTCATCTGAACCAACGTGACTGTCGGAGCAGGAAGTGGAACGTTGCAGACGGGATGTTGCTTGTTCATTGTTCCACATGTGTTCTCACCGGCTGCTTTTATGTAGTGCTGTTTGACTTCCTCCCTGCCCCCAGGGCAGAGCATTTGCCACAAGTCTGGAATGGCACATGTTGACTAACAAGGACAGGCTGCACTGAAGGATTTCATTGCGACGGTGAGACATGTTTCTAAAGCAGTATCTTATGATGTCAGATTGTGAACGGAGACCCTCTTAAGTTTCAATGTTTAATTGTCTTTGAGCCTAAAAATACCTCCCTTCCTAAGGTTCCTGGTTTTTTTTTTTTTTTGTCTTGATCTTCAGTCTAGGACTCATTTTCACAACCATTATTTGTCTGCTTGTCAACAAAAATTACCGAATGTCCCAATAATTGGATGGAAGTGGTTGAAACCTCTTATTTCATGTACTCTGCCAGTAGACTTGTGTTCTGCTTACGTTTTTGGCAGGCCATGGTGGTCAATAACTCTTGAACTTTCCCTTGGAGCAGTTTTTACTTCCCATTGAGAAAGTATGGAGACTGATTAGACAAGTTGAATCCCAATTCCACCATGGTAAAAATAGTATTTCGGCACGCCACCATTCTTCCTCTCACCCACCAAGGATCTGTAGAAAACTTCTCTGGTCTAGGACATGGACAGCTAGTTTGGATGCATTTCTCAGGGGTGGATCGTCGGAGGGTGTTGCGGTCAGCAGACATACCGGACCCCGATATGGCCTACAAGACCTATCTATGTGCTCCATATTGACCAAAGGTTTGTTTTCTACATCCATGTGACCCATCCCAAGACCATGTTTGAGCACTAGTTTGAATACATATAAGGCACCTCAATGATTCAGTGTTAAGCGTGCAGGCAGGTTGGCAGTAAAATCAATAGGTTTTTCCATGCATTGCACCATGGGACCAGAACTACGGCCCTTTTTGTGTCTTGACATTACAGATCACAGACTCGACCCTCGTTTTTTCTCTTCTAGTGTATATCATTGACTTGTCTGATAGCTACACCTTCAGAGCCAGAGATCTGGAAGCCACCCTGGTTCTCCTGAAGTAGTGAAATTCACCAGCTAAGGTAAAAACTCCAAAGAGATCAAATAAATCCTTAGTAGCCATGTTTGGCCACATAGTGAGTTATTTGTGAAATTTAAAGTGGATCGAGAAGAATTTGTTGATGTTTTGGTTTCAAGTCACATTTGTGGGAGAAACCTGACACAGTAGTCCTGTAATAATGCTGAAGACATCATCGCAATGCTGAAATACCAGAGTCTCATGTGACTACATTCTTACATGTACAACCCCCTTTTCATTGTTTAGAAAGTGCTAGTTACACTGATCAACCAAAACATTAAAACCCAGGTGAGCGTTAATTGTCTTGTGAGGCATTCCCGATGTGCACTGCTGTGCTCTTACCAGGGAGGACAACTGGTGGACAGGCGACAGGATCATGGGCGCCTGAGACTCAGTCTAGACTTTACTCCCCACAAGTATCACTATCTGCTCCGATCCACAGTAGTTACCATCCCGGCACAAGAGGAGCGACATGGTGACTTCATTACACTGATGTTCTGTACGCCGCAGGTCTAAGCGGCCTACAAAAGAATGTGGTGGGGCAGGGAGATCATGGCTCCCTGCTCGACCATAGGGTTGAGACGTGTCGGAAACTAAGCACACCGATACAGTTAAGAGTGGCGGTCACTTTGAGTGTGCCTGGGGCAGCCGCACTCTTGCAACCCCCAAATAACTTAGGTAGGTAGGCTACTAGGGATGGCGTTTTCTAGTAATATGCTATCACTTACTAAGATACCCCTTTTATAGTGTAAACCGTTTCTCCTAAATCCTTAATATGGAAAAAGTCACCTGGAACTGTTTTCTGGACCCTTTTATGTCCGTTTTACAGCTGGGACACTTTTAATAAATCTTCCCCTATTTGTGTCCTGTGATACATTGAGGCTGAAAAATGCAGTTAGGTGTGTCCTTCTCCAAACCTGTTCTTCATAAGAGGTAATCTAATAATTACCTGCCCTCTGAAGATACTGCCTGCCGGAGCTTGTTTGACATGCATAAAATATCAGACGCCCCCATCCAACTTTTCTAGCTCCATGTTAGGAGGTTCTTCGTAATAAAGTGATCTTATGGTCGGGAGCATTGCAAAAAAAATGCTGGAGAAGATTCACATGGTGCAAATCAGCGAGCAGAAGACGGGAAACTTTGGACAAACCACAAATACCATAATATCTGTTAGTTTTTTTATCCATACTTTTTAACTTTGGACCTATATTAGGTGTTTCAGCCAATGAATTTAAGCACGGGTGTTCTCGGTAACGGACTGTAAATAAATATTGGAAACTGATGAGGGTTTGAAGCATGAAAAGAGCAGATTCATCAAGGCTGGTGTTGTGCGAGTCGGTCTCGATGCAGAGTCAGTTGGAGTAAGACGCACCAAAATCATTAGTATATGTGCTCCTCTTTCAGCCGCACTTGTGGACCGGCCGGAGAACATTACTGCCTTAGGCTATTTTCACACTAGCGTATGGAGGAGCTACGGAGGGATGCGGACTTCCTCCGTTCAGCTCCACCCACTGGCGCACGTCCTCTGTTCAGCTCCGCCTCCATCGACATGCGGCCTGCGTACCCTATCTTTAGCATTGGGGACGCAGGCCGTGCCAATGTATGCGGATGCCTCCGCATGTGTCGTTTTGACGGTGCGGCAACGCATGCAGAGGCATCCGCATAGATCGGCACGGCCTGCGTACCCAATGCTAAAGATGGGTGAGCATGCGGAGGCGGAGCTGAACGGAGGAGGCGTGCCAGTGGGTGGAGCTGAACGGAGGAAGTCTGCATCCCTCCGCAACTCCTCCATACGCTAGTTTGAAACCAGCCTTATGGGGTAAATTCCAATGGATTTGAATACTGACGACAAAAACGTAAACTCTGTGCATTAGATTTCTGAAATCTCATAGACTTTGGTGCTGTAAAACGCAGCTGAAAATTTGCATAAAAAAAGTGAAAAGATGCCTAATGTGAATATAGCCATAGAGTTGATGGCTTTTTTTTTTTATTTTTTAACTTCTCCGTGGTTTTGCAGGTGACATGGCTACTTTCCTACAAAATTAAATTACTGCGCTCTCTTTAACAATTAAAGGCGCATTTTATAAAAAGGTGAAAATGAAAGCCGTGTAAAAAGTAAGCAAAAAAGGCGTAAATGCGATAATGAATCGGGTCAATTGACTCCAACCAGACTGGTTCTGTTCTGCTTTAGTCCCTCTGATGGACTTCTGGCTTCTCTTCTGGTGAGGGGGGAAAGGGGTAAATGGGGGGGGTACGTGTCTGCTGCATTGAATCATTGACAGCAAAGAATGGCGGTATTAGAATGGAGGAACGGCAGCGGTGTGGATGGACAATGTGTTTAGAGTTTGTTTTGTAATTTAGAAGCCTACAAAAGTACTGGACCATTCTCATTTAAAACATGATTGTGTGCTTAATATATAGCTATCCCCTCCAGATTTCCCTACAGGTAGCGGTTCAGTAGATATTCTTATAAGGGTCATCCTGCAAGATTTAAGAAGGTTTTTATTATGTGGTACTGCGATTTCAGGCTTTATTGAAACAAAGATTTCTCGTTTCTCTAGGTATAGCGTGCCAAGGCGACGTAAGGAGACTTATAGGCCATGCAGTGCTCCTGTGGGAAATTTAAATATGTAAATAACCTCTTCAGAGAGGAAGACGACTGAACCTCTAGCGCCACCTATAGGAAGTAACAACACTAAGTCAATCAACCTTTTCTCGAAACCTTGCCAAGTGACTTAGGATAAAAGGGTAACGTCTCTCTCTGTGGAGAGCTGCCAAGTCCGGCGTAAGGAGACTTATTGGCCATGTCTGACTCGTTATTACCCAATTTTCCCGGGACTTCGTCCCCATTTTGAGATATTTCTATTTTAAATGGGAAAAAGACTGAGACCCATTTCTGGAACAGAACACATTGTTCTTGTGAAGCCTCCGGGATGCACAAGGATGATGCAAATTAGACTTTTCCATCCCTTCTACATTTCCTTTGTTTTATGCATACAGAATGTGTTCTGCTTTATATAGCCTGTGTAATAGCCTATTAATATATATCATCAGCCGTAATAACGATGACATCTGGTAAATGCAGTAATAATTACTGCAGGCCATGATTTACAGAATATTTATCCGGTACTTCTGGACTTTGCGTCGTGCCTTTGGGAGACGACTTTCTCCGTCTGTCTGAATCTAAATATTTGCATTCGATTCCTGGGAGTTTATTGCAGGTTACTGACAGCGGGGAGAGGTATTCCAGGAATGCTTGCTGTACTAATAGCGTCCACCAGGTGGGGCTATGGGCACATGGGTGCCTGCTGCAGCCCTTTCTGCTGTGTAATCTTATGACTTGTCTCATTTCACGTTTATGAGATGTTTTGCTTTCTATTTTGCCATAAATCGTAATTCCCCAGTGTGTTATTTATTATGGTAGCTGGAATATCGTCTCTGGTTTCCCAAACTGTGCAGTGTGATTTGAGTGCAAGAATCTCCTGTACTTGTATTCCTTTTTTAACTGTACATGTTCAGTTTGCACTGTGTTCGTATTGGCTTCAACGTTAAATAGAAACCATTACGCCATTGACTGATCACAACTGATGGACCTGATTTGACTTGAAGGGACTCGATTACTGTTCAAACCAAGCACAGGCACTCTGTGCACCCTTGACGTGGCCACGTTCACCTTCCCACCTACTTGTTTCCCATCGATCTCTGCTTTTCTCTGGCTTCATAAAGCCAGAGGTGTCAGTCAAAATGGATAATAAATGAGGCGAAGGATAAAGGGAATCAAGTAGGTGGGAAGGTGCACTGAATAGATTGGCCACCACATTGTGCCCCAAGCACCTGTGCTTGGTTTGAACGGTCATTCTGTGCTGACTGACTCCATTATAAAAGGAGTCTGGCGGCCCAAGCTGACTGTATAAATCACAGCCTTGTAGGGGATATAGTATGTATACAAATCATACCCGTAGACCTTTAATCTTTTGCCTTTGCAGGAACTGAAGGATAATCAAATGTGCTAATTGGGGTGCACACTCGGTGCGGCCAAGAGGCTCGGTGTGCCCTTAGTGCGCCCTCGCTGCGTCCAGGAGGCTCGGTGCGCCCTCGCTGCGTCCAGGAGGCTCGGTGCGCCCTCGCTGCGTCCAGGAGGCTCGGTGCGCCCTCGCTGCGTCCAGGAGGCTCGGTGCGCCCTCGCTGCGTCCAGGAGGCTCGGTGCGCCCTCGCTGCGTCCAGGAGGCTCGGTGCGCCCTCGCTGCGTCCAGGAGGCTCGGTGCGCCCTCGTTGCGGCCAGGAGGCTCGGTGCGCCCTCGCTGCGGCCAGGAGGCTCGGTGCGCCCTCGCTGCGTCCAAGAGGCTCTGTGCGCCCTCGCTGCGTCCAGGAGGCTCTGTGCGCCCTCGCTGCGTCCAGGAGGCTCGGTGCGCCCTCGCTGCGTCCAGGAGGCTCGGTGCGCCCTCGTTGCGTCCAGGAGGCTCGGTGCGCCCTCGTTGCGTCCAGGAGGCTCGGTGCGCCCTCGTTGCGTCCAGGAGGCTCGGTGCGCCCTCGTTGCGTCCAGGAGGCTCGGTGCGCCCTCGTTGCGTCCAGGAGGCTCGGTGCGCCCTCGCTGCGTCCAGGAGGCTCGGTGCGCCCTCGCTGCGTCCAGGAGGCTCGGTGCGCCCTCGCTGCGTCCAGGAGGCTCTGTGCGCCCTCGCTGCGTCCAGGAGGCTCTGTGCGCCCTCGCTGCGTCCAGGAGGCTCTGTGCGCCCTCGCTGCGTCCAGGAGGCTCTGTGCGCCCTCGCTGCGTCCAGGAGGCTCTGTGCGCCCTCGCTGCGTCCAGGAGGCTCTGTGCGCCCTCGCTGCGTCCAGGAGGCTCTGTGCGCCCTCGCTGCGTCCAGGAGGCTCGGTGCGCCCTCGCTGCGTCCAGGAGGCTCGGTGCGCCCTCGCTGCGTCCAGGAGGCTCGGTGCGCCCTCGCTGCGTCCAGGAGGCTCGGTGCGCCCTCGCTGCGTCCAGGAGGCTCGGTGCGCCCTCGCTGCGTCCAGGAGGCTCGGTGCGCCCTCGTTGCGTCCAGGAGGCTCGGTGCGCCCTCGTTGCGTCCAGGAGGCTCGGTGCGCCCTCGCTGCGTCCAGGAGGCTCGGTGCGCCCTCGCTGCGGCCAAGGGGCTCGGTGCGCCCAAGAGGCTTGGTGTGCCTTTGGGCCCACTGGTTTTGCATGCCTCTGCCTCATCAATGGTGATTGGTTGGCCTGAACTCTCACTGCAGAAGGTGCTCACAACAGGCAAGTCAGTGCTGTCAGTCACCACTGATGGAGCACTTCAGAGACCCATTCTCAAGAACTAATGGGGTTCCAATCAGTCAGACCTCTACTGATCCATAAGTCACTCATAACCATCCCAGTGGATCCAGTGGGCTGTCTTCAATTTGGGGAGCTGTCCTGGGAGGCATGTCATGACCACAGCCATGTCTGTGCCCTAAGATCACAGATGCAGCCCACTATAATGGTGGAGGAAAAAGCTGATAGGTCAATTCCTCGAGCGTTAAGTGCTTGTAAAGACAGAAGGTCCTGCTAGGACGTTAGGGTCTCGTGTCAGTCTGTGGTTATGTGACTGGTATTGAAGAAAAGGGAAGAGGAGCAGGAGTCAAGTGCTTGTGTGTTATGTCTGTGTATTAATGTAGCAGAGGTGTGTGTAATATATTGGTGTTGCAGAGTTATATATGTGTATTGTAGCGGAGCTGTGTGTGTGTATGGGTGTGCATTGATGTAGCAGAGCCATGTGTATTGGTGTAAAAGAGGTGTGTGTGTGTGTGTGTGTGTGTATTGATATAGCGGAGCTATATGTGTATTATAGCTGAGCTGTGTGTGTGTGCGTGTTTGTGTTCATTGATGTAGCAGTACTGTATGTGTATTGGTGTTGCAGAGGTGTGTGCGCGTATATAGAGACTGTATAGCAAAGCTAGGTGTGTATTATAGCAGAGATGTGTGTTTATCGGTGTGCATTGATGTAGCAGAGCCATGTGTATTGGTGTAAAAGAGTTGTGTGTTTTAGTGTTGCAGAGCTGTGTGTATTGGTGTTGCAGAAGTGTATGTGTTTATTTTGCTGAGCTGTGTGTATTATAGTTGAGATGTGTATTTATGGGTGTACATTGATATAGCAGTGCTGTGTGTGTATTATAGCTGAGCTGTGTATATGTGTGCATTGATGTAGCAGAGCTGTGTGTGGGAACATATGGAAATTGCTGTGGCACGCTAGACTCACCGCTGTATGTGGTTTTTACAAGTTGGGCGGTAGACACAAGCTATCACCGATCCTGTGACTAGGTAATAACTTGTAATTGTGGGAATAATTCTTGACACTGACTTCCTTATCAAACTTAGTTGAGATTATGGCAGAGAGATCATTGAGTGAGTTTCCTGGATCCCTATGGCTGTGACTTGGAGATAAGGTATTGGGGTCGCCCCCACCTTTAATTTTCTGCGTTACTATTTATTTGTATGGTTTTTCTGTCCCTATTTCTGTAGGTTTTTAATTCTAAATGTGGCATGTAGCATCTAGAGATGGCCTCCAGGAGGCGCTCCTTAACTAGAAGTGAAGGTCTTGGTGACGTAATAGTAAAGACTGGATAAACCGGACATGTAGAATTTTCTGTATGGTTTTTCTTTAAAAAAAAAACAAAACGTCAGAGCGGTTGTGGAAAGCAATCCGTTCTTTTGGAAAGGACAGGACTGTTATAACAGGTGCTGCACATTACCCAACCTGCTATTAGTTCCTAAAATAGCCGACCCCAGGAGGCTACGGTCATGCTCTTTCCAAATCTCCCAGACATCAGGCTTTATGATCGAATCCAAACTGACTTACTGCAAGGAGTCTTATTAAGACCCCAGAAATAAGACCAAGTCCTCATCTCTGGACTCAGGCGGAATAATAGTGATGTCGTTGTGCCGCCGTCATCTTGTAGATCTGCCGCCGTCTGTAGCCTACAGGATGGCGGGTTTTTGGGTAGGGTGATCGGCCCCGCGATCCAACTGTATCTCCGCCATGTTGACGCAGATCGTTCATTTTATTTCTACTTATCTATCATGTGAATCTGACCAATGAAGTGAGAGAGCATGGCCGAGAGCAACCATTGACCGAATTCATCATTTGTGGCTGCTTTTTTGTCAATTTTCTTTCTTTTTTTTTTTGGGGGGCTCGCGTTATTGGTTCATTTTTTTTTTGTGTGCCAATTTCTTCACGTGGGGTTTATGAATTTTGCTCAAGATGAAAAAAAAATTCTGTTTTTCTTTTTTTATTGTATTTTTTTTTTTTAAATTTTAGAGCAGAAAGTCGCACGTTCCACTAAAAGGTGATACAGTTTTCACAACAATTTCAGATGTACATGTAATCACTTCAGGGGAGGAGGGCTGCGGTACGTCTGCAAAAAAACCCAAAAACCTGTGACTCTGTAAAAAGTCAGAATTGGTGCGTGTTACAGAAACCTCTGGAAACCACGACCATCACCTACAGCGACAAACAAAAAAATAAATAAAAGGGCACAAATACATTTGGAAAGCTACAAATTTAAATGAATAAGGTGCAAGTGAATAACTTACAAAAAAAAGGCACAAACACAATAAGCAGGACCATTAGTTCTTCTCTAGTCGCGGCTCCCTCACTACTTGTAGCTGATCAGTAACAGATCGGTAAGGTTCGGACTCTTGGCGCCCTTACTGATCGGCTGTCTGAAGGGTCGGCAACACAGCGCCTTGCGTTGTGTAGTGGTTGTAAATGGTATTGCAAGGAGAAGATGATAAAGAGCAAGGTGGACCCATTCCTTAAAAGGGCTTTCCAGGACTTTATGAGAGAGAGGAACCTCTAGTGGGCACCTTTTTAACCATCGATGACTTGTTTGACTGCTCGGCCCACTTCTACAGAGCGTACTTACCGGCTAGGCAGCGTTTTTGGCTAGTAGAAGTGTTCATAGTAGCTCACCAAAGTTTATTGCTTTGCTGTACAGGAGTCGGTGGCCTATCGCCTACTTTATGTGCATATCTTCGTCCATGTGCTAATTCCCACCACTGTGATTGCAGATTTCGATCTTCCCCATGATGACTCAACTACATCTGTACAAACATCTGCAATCTCTCAGTGAGGTCTCCTTATAACAAACCACATCCTGGTGTGTGAGCAGACACAATAAAAATCCCCTGCGCGGCTGCCCGGCTCTGGCCTCACACTTTATTACGCTCTGTTCTCTCCAGTTTTCTATTCTCTACTGAACATCTACCCTGACGTCCATATTGTCCTTCTCTATGAACCTTCTTTAGATGCCACCACTGTGCCCTATACATGCAACAGGGCATATGAACGCCAAAGAAGGGTGGGTCCACTCCGCGCAGGATGAACTCTAGACCTGGTGCCCCTTGCTTACAGTCCCGCCGATATCACTGTTTTCTATCCTCCTGTCAAAAGGGTTGTTTTGCAAAAACTGGATTATTTTTGATTATTCATGCCTTTGTCTAGCCACATTACCATACCATTGACTCATCATGCAATAATGATGCCATGTTAAGGTACCCATGGCCAACTTTATTTTTTTTACTTTAACCCTACCCCCATATACCTCCCAATGCACATGAACACTTGGTTTGAGCGTGCATCTGTTCTAAAGTAGGAAAAGATAGTAAGCTGCTGCCATACACTTTTGGCGGTGGCCCATCTCTTCTTAAAGGGACCCTGTAAGCACAAAATGGCTTTTCAAACCACGTACAGGCACTCGGTTGACCATGGCGGGGGCCAGACATTTAAGGGAACATTGTTTTCTCTCTATCTCCACCCCTTCCTCCTTCTGCTTTTGAAAGCTCTGGCTTCGTAGAGCCAGAGAAGGGTGGAGGTGCAGAGAAAACAAGCAGGTGGGAAGGTGCTCCTAAAATGTTTGGCTACACCATGATGTACCGAGCATCTGTGCTTGGTTTGAACAGTCATTCTGTGTTTACAAGGGTCCCTTTAAGGCCGCATTCACATGCCGTGGCCGTAAAGCACAGCAGCCTTGTGCCGCTATGTGTTCACTGCTCTACTGCATAGACGCTTATTTTGCAGGGAAGCAGTTGTTTCACCTGCAAGATTGTGCAGCTGATTGGACTGGCTGAGCGGTTTAACAGGTGAAAGAGTAGTTTTCCTGTTAGATCTTAGAGTCTGTCGGCACAAAGTGACTATTCCAACCAAACACAGGTTCTCAGTGCACCCTTGACGTGTCGAAGTAGTTCAGTGCACCTTCCTGTCTTCTTTTTTTTTTTTTTTTCCCTTCCATCCACCTTCACCTTTTCTTCCTTGATTTGAGAGTTTTAAACCAGCCAGGTGGTAAGGTATTCGGCCACACCAAGGGTGCACTGAACGCCTCTGCTTGATTTGAACAGTCATTTTGTGCTGGCAGATCCCTTTTCAGTGATTTTGTGCTGTGAAAAGGCTTGAGTGGCACATGACTGCGGTGGTGTGGCAATGTAAACGCAGCCTTCAACAAGGGTGTTGTGTTAAAGATCAACATTCCCATTCCTACTTTTAGTGTTTTGAATTTTTTTTTCTTCTTACTTACGCAGGGAATCCAACAGGGTCAGTTGGGGCGTAACTGGGTCCCCAGCACAAAATGACAGGAGTGTGGTTTAACTGGGGCACCAAGGAGGCTGTCACAGCGATGGTTCTAGATCAGTGTGGTTCTAGCCTCTTGGTGCAGTGTTTTGTTTTTTGTTTTGTTTTTTTTTTTGGGGGGTGGGGTGGAGAAGGCGGCAGATGGAGTCTCACCACATGTTTTTCCTGCTGGCAAACAACCTGTCCACATGGCGTCGAAACAGAATTTAGCAGCTGTTTAATTACTAATCCGACAGGTGGGAATAAACCAACAGAACCTCCTGGGATTCTCTTTTTCTCCGATTTTCAGTTATTTCATAAATGCACTAATGGCGGCTGTATCTTCTGGCCTGTATTATGCCGATGGTTTTTCCAACTCCCTTGGCTCTCTTGACTTGAGCCATAGTCATGCCTTAGTTCGGATCATGAGATCCGCATTTGAGTTGGGAATTGCTGCCATAATACAGGCAAAATAATACGAAAGGATAGAAAATTTGCCTCCAGGTTTTTGAAAATTTTCATCTACAACCTTTTTGGCTGCCATGGGTCCAGGGCTGTGGCGTTGGCGTCTGAGTCTTGGCGTCCATTTTGGTGGAGTCGGTGTATTGGAAATTGAGGAGTCTGAGGTTTGGCTTACCGAGTCCACAGCCCTACATGGGTCAAAATTTGCCAAAATATTTTCAATAACTTTTACCTTTTCATTCTGAACTGTCAAATAAGGGGAGTCCCAAGTAGAAGACCCCTTATCTGAAGCACACGTATGCCCAAATAGGTGATATATGTAAGGGCTTTTCCTGATTAGAAAAGGGTCAGATTTTGTACCCATTGATCCTTTTGTTTCCTCTGTGATCCTTCTTTCTATATATTCCCATTCCTATGGTGTAGATACAGGTAGCAACCGTCATTCGGCCATGATGCAACCGAAGACTATGTAGACTTTTGATGGTTTTTGTTTGTCTACACAGTTTCTTACTTTTTTTTTTTTTCTGATTCATCAATAAGAACCTAAAGGTTATCCAAAATCTACCATTAAAAGCAACTGCAAGTTGTATACAGAAACCTAATACCACTTTTTTCCAGCTCTGGTACTCCGGTGGTTCTCCTAGTTTTTGGGTGCAGACCGTCAACTTGTGACTCCTCGTCAATAAAACGAGGAGGACCACCAGAGTTATTGGTGCTGGATGTGCGGAGGAAGGAGAGAAATGACAGTCTTTCTCTTTAAGTGTGGGTGTGTGTGTTTTACATTATCTGCTTTCAGGACCTGGATAAACCCCTGTTAAATGATGATAGGCCCTGAGGTGACTAGAAATGAAAGCAGCCTGAAATATGTCACAAAAATGGGCATCAAAGTGGGCACCTAAAGTCTGATTTTTAAAGTATTAAAGACCTTTTGGGCCACTTCTCTCACTTTGAAGGCACACAGATCAAGACATCTATAAATCTGTAATCTCTACCCTGCCCAAAGTGGTTTGAGGCATCAAAGTGGTCAGATGTAGTTTATGGATTTGGAGAAGGAAAGAGAAAGCTCCATTGGACCACTAATCTGACACTGCAAACACACCCAGTGAGCTGAAGCTTGGTGGTGAAATGTGGACACGGGACGGCCACAAGATGAGGGGTACTGCAGCAATCGGCCGACACACAAAGATTAGATAATATCAATATTTACAAAGGAAATGATGGTAGGTAAACGGTGTAGAAGTAACAGATACAATGACAGCAGTTCATCTCAATAACACAGAGTAAGGGTGTACGCAGGGAGACTGAAACCGAATTAACAGTTATATGCGAGCAAAATACAACACGATTAACCTGTTCTATGCATAAATCAGTAAAACGACTGTGTTGTGCCAGAACTTTCGTAATTAACTTCTCAGAGCAGTTTTTGAAGTCTCTTAAGGCCCCGTCACACAGCGAGATTTTGATCTTGTGACGCCACAGCGATCTCGCCAGCAACATCGCTGTGTGTGACACACATCAGCGACCGCCCCCTCCCGGGTATCGCTGATCGTGCTCGATCAGCCTGGGCCATTTTTTGATCGTTGCTCTCCCGCTGGCCAGCGCGCACCGCTGCATGTGGCAGCGGGAGCCAATGATCAGCGAGCTCCCAGCGCTAAAAGCAGGCACTGGGAGCTGGTATTTAAGGTAAATATTGGGTTACTAAGCAGCATGCGTCACTTAGATACCCGATGTGCACCTTAGAAACCTGCGTGCTCGCAGCTTCCGGCGCAAGCATGCAGGTTTCTAAGGTACACATCGGGTAACTAAGTGACATGCGCTGCTTAGTAACCCGATATTTACCTTAGATACCAGCGTCCTCGCTGGTGCTGATCGCTGGTGAAGCTGCCTGTTTGGCAGCTCACCAGCGATCCTGACAAGGTCATATCGTTGTCGGGATCGCTGGTGCATCTTTAAGTGTAACGGTACAATTACAGAAGAGACCCTTTCTCCTAACTGGACCTCCTATAAGGTTATTTATATACGCGCATTTATATATTCAGATGTAAGATGGTACTGATATATCCTGAAACTGACCAAGAAGGGTCCTTGCTAGGCTAAGTCCCGAGTAATCAGAAACTCTGTCTTTAAAAGGAACCTGTCAGCTCTTTTGGCAGCTATAAGATGCAGCCGCTGCCTTTCAGGGCTTATATACAGCTTTCTAGAATGCTCCAGATAAGCCCCCGGTCCGACCTGCAAGATAAGAAAAATAAGTTTTATTATACTCACCTGGGGGGCAGTCCGGTCCGATGGGTGTCGCAGGTCCAGGTCCGGCGCCTCCCATCTTCTTTCTACGCCGCCCTCCTGCTTGATTCATAGCTCCCCAGCATCGCGCTCCTGCGCAGGCTTACTTATCTGCCCCGTTGAGAGCGGAGCAAAGTACTGCAGTGCGCAGGTGCCAGGAAAGGTCAGAGAGACCCAGCGCCTTTGCACTGCAGGAATCTGCTCTGCCCTCAACAGGGCAGATAAGTACTCCTGCGCAGGAGCGCAATACCGGGGAGCTATGAAGCAAGCAGGAGGGCGGCATCACAAGAAGATGGGAGGCGCTGGATCCGGACCTGCAACACCCATCGGACCCCCCTCTCCCCGGGTGAGTATAATAGAACTTATTTTTCTTATCTTGCAGGTTGGATCGGGGGCTTATCTAGAGCTTTATATAATGCTGTAGATAAACCCTGAAAGGCAGTGGCCGCATCTTATAGCGGCCAAAAGTGCTGACAGGTTCGCTTTTAAGCTTTTAGGGAATGCCGATCTCTCCAACACAGGGTTTCTGTTAGTCCTAAGCGATAGAAACGCCGTCTTGAAGATCTTAAGGAATGAGATCTTTCCTAACGCAGGGCTTCCCTAAATGCTTAGAGTTAGGGCCTCACGTGGTCTAGCCCAAGATGCTGTGTACTTGATTGTCCTCACATGGTTGCCTCATGTCAAGTCCAACAATGCGTCCTGAAGTCGCCGACAACAGTCACACTGCCATATCTAGACTTTCTCCAATGATCTGTAGCTTCACTTCCACCCGGAGACTCCTCAAACTGGCTACAAACCGACAAAAAAACCCACGCTCCAACTCCGGCCTCTCACAGCTGCCCACTACTGGCCAGATCATATATTAAATCACAAATTTCCAACAATACAGTAAACTATGATTAACCCTTACAGTGGCTCATTAGTTAACATTGTTGCTTTGCAGCTCCGGGGGTCAAATCCCACCAAGAACAACAACTGCAAAGAGTTTGTATGTTCTCCCCATGTTTGCGAGGGTTTCCTTCCGGGTTCTCTGCTTTCCTTCCACACCCCAAAGGCAGGACTTTTAAATTGTGAACCCCAATGGGGACAACAATAATGTCTGTAAACCACTGGGCAATACAATGGCGCTGTGTAATCGGTAATCTTTCCTAAAGTGTTTGTGGGCAGATGGCATAGTGTCCTGGTGTATATGTGGTAGGTGAGGATCGTTAAAGGCCCCCGCTTGTAGCCTTAGTGTTGCTCTAATGGTGTATGACAATTTTTTTTTGTCTTGTACAAGATATTTAAAAAAAAAAAAATGAGTGACTCTATAGATCTCGATGACTTGCAGTAGAAATCTGGTGTATTTTGTTGGACAGGTTGCAGTAATCCCTTCCATTTGTATATACCTGGGTCTGACCTGGGGGAGGGGGCTCCGGCACTGCTTTATGTCACTCTCTTGCTTTGACACAGTCTCCTCTTACAAACACTCTTGAGCATTTGGAGGAGGCTGATCTTCTGCTGAAAATATCCCTGACATGTGAGCCACTCCAGGGAATCACTGAGCATGCTCCCTCCTCCCAGGCTGTTGGGGAGAGAGGAAGCTGACTTACATTGGAGTCATACCAGGCATAGGCTGCGTGTCAGAGCAGTGAACTTGCAGCGGGGCTGTGAGAACTGACTGGCTTTGTCTTCAGCACTATTTTTTTTTTCTTCTTTCTTTTTCTTTTCTTCTACAACCTGCAGAAAGTAACCACGGTCTGGTTTAACCAAGGACCCCCCTACACCCCTCCTTTAGTATTGCCAAGGCAGAGTCGTCACCCCTTCCTCTAAACGGATTTTGCTTTGATTTTTTTTCATGTACTTTTCTCTGCTTTTGTTGTTGGAGGCTGGGCCTTTCTGTCTTGTGAAATCTTAGGGAGAGCCGGGATCTGTTCCGAAAACTGCTGCTTGTCGTTTTTTTTTTTTTTTTGTGGGTGAAGCGAGAAAGCTGGTCTTTCCTGCATACCCAATAATAAATGCTGTTTATGAAGATGGATCTGTTGAACTACCAGTACCTGGACAAGATGAACAACAATCTTGGCATTCTGTGCTATGAAGGTAAATGCTGACCCCGACCTGTAAATCTAGCCCTTAAGTGTAGCCCTGACCCGCAACTCTAACCCTTGTTTCCACCAGTTTTTTCAGAAGTTTTCTCATTTTTCACCTCTGGGCAGCACGTCACGACTGGTTTGTTTATTTGCATTGTACTTCGTTATTAGGAAAGTTTTCAGCGTGGAGTTTGCGTCCTTGACTTTGTTTTTTGTTTTCTCAATATTTTCTTATCTTTTAACTGGTCTTGTATACCTATGCAGAATTTATATCATATAAGAATTACTCCTACATATATATATATTTTTTAACTCGGAAACGTATCATGTATGAGAGTGGATGCTTCAAACCAGTTACATGATATTTATTTTTTCCATTTGTTACATTTAGCTATTTATTTTTTTTTTATTTTTATTTTTTTATTTTTGTTCAGCATACTCCCATTCTACTGGTATTTACCAAACAATCAGCACATATACATTGTGTGTGTGCAATGCTTTTTTTTTTTTTTCTCTTCCATAACATTAGAGGTCACATCACAACACTGAACACAATCCCCCCTTTGTCTACTGTCCTACTTCCTGTCCAGATCTGCCATTGAAGGATGTGTCCTACACACAAGTCCCTTGTGGAAAGTAGTACATTATGCCAGACTACTATTTTTAAATAACTCTCCGAATTTGCTTTTTTTTTTTTTTTTTTGCGATTTTTACCCTCTTTTTCTGTTACGTTGGATTTAGTTTGTGCGTGTGTATATGTGTGTGTGTGTGTGTGTGTGTATGTATATATATATATATATATATATATATATATATATATATATATATATATATATAGAGAGAGAGATATAGATACCGTATAATATATATATATATATATATATATATATATATATATATATATATATATATATTTTTTTTTTTTTTTTTTTTGTTGTTGTTGCCTCAAGTTGTGCTTTACCT
Organism: Dendrobates tinctorius; assembly: GCF_039654945.1. Lineage (NCBI taxonomy): Eukaryota > Metazoa > Chordata > Amphibia > Anura > Dendrobatidae > Dendrobates > Dendrobates tinctorius. The sequence goes on along the minus strand of NW_027361706.1, from coordinate 17,751,592 downwards.
CTAGTTATTAACTATATGGGATAATGGTATAGTTCAAAATGTATGGAAATTTTTTTTCTTTAATTTTAAAGATACTTTAAGCGTAACTTTTAGGAACTAGTTTCTTTTGTGCTAGTTTTAGGTTGTGTGTGTTTTTTTTTTTTTTTTTTCTTTTAAACTGGATTGCATGTAAAAATTAAGCAAGAACCAGAAGTATACATTTTATGCTTTTAATAGTGAAATATTTTTTAGACTATAGATTATAAATGATATTTTGAATCCCATAGATTTAATAATTTATACTTTTTTTTTTTTTTTTTTTTTTTTTTTAATAACTTTTAAAGATTCCTTTTAGGTTTCAAAGTGGTATTTTGTTTTAGCACAAGGTTTCAATTGAGCGCATTAAAAGTTTTTTTTTTTTTTTTTTTTTCTTTTTAATGTTGTGGAAATAGTTAAGTTTTAGCTGTACGTGCAGCAATGGAGCTGGGGAATGGCCTGGTACTGAGGGTGGGGGGATACAAGACAGGCTTCAGTGAGTTTGGCAGTCTGCTCGTCATGCTGTGACCATATGCAAACAGAGCTTGGATTTCTACACTTACATAGTCTTTCTGTCCTCTCAACTTTTTCTCACAGTGGACAAAAGATCCGTAATGGAGGGGATACAATGCGGGCTAGCGGCCGGTGGGCTTTTATACAGAGGGTTCTTGTATTTGACGTACGTTGGAACTTTTTTTTTTTTCTTATCACATAATTTTGTACATCGTCCTCTATTGTTCCAGTTTATTGCGTCGATGATACAGAAGGAAATCCCAAAGTCTCCTTCATAACCCTCGATAAGGTGACGTTTGACATTTTCGAGTAGGTCTCCAAACTTTCTAATGCACCGATCCAGTCCAAAGTATCTCGAAGTATTGTCTTTCTAGAAGTTTTTATATAAACTTTGGGTGCACTCGAAATGTGGGATGTAGTGTAATAAGTCAGGTTTTAAATTATTTATTTTTTCTTCTTCCCGCCATTCTGGAATGTTCTGCGTTCCCTGCGCTGTTTCTTCACATTCCACAAATGTAAACAATGCAGCCGGGGGAAATTCTGCAAACCTTGTGCATTCCTTGCACTTCTCGAACAGGAAGCAGAGCTCCCCATGTGCCCCACTGACCGGCCCCTCTCGAAGAGGAGGGGGTGGCTAGGTAGGGCTCTGAAAAACTTTTTAAAGACTTCTTCTGAAGTTTTAAAACTTCCTCATGTCGGTTCTTGGCCTTACAGTAAAACCTAATTAATCCACTTTTGTAGTATACGGTTCACGCCGTAATGGTGTAATGCATAGAAACAGAATGTGTGATGGGTAATTTTTAGTATTGCTTCGTCACCTTTTAGAGAGTTGTATGGACCTTTTGAGCACTATTTTTTACTTTTTATTTTTATAAAACCTTTAAATAAGCTCGAAAACCCATTGCTTTACTTATTTGGCTCTGATCCGGAGTATTACAGTAGTCTTTATTATTGTTCAGAGCTGCATTCATTGTTCTGCCATTGGGAGGGGGATAAGAGGGCTCTGATTACCAGATTCTTAACTAATAGTTTAGGTAATTTTTTTTATTTCGTACATGTAGATTGATATTTTTTTTCTGTTTTTGACAATATCCCAGACGCTATAAGGCAAAGAAGATTTCTGCTCTGAAGCCTGCAGAATTGTGAGCACAGCTCTGCAGATCCAAGGAATGGATCGAGATCCTGACTGATGGGGGGGGGGGGGGGGGGGGTGGAGCGGAAGGATTTCCAAATCATTCATGCCGCCATTATATGCTTGTGTGAACTGGGCTATAAGATCTACTTTGTGTCTGAGATTAGAGGGGGGGATGGCTGTTTATCTCTAGAGAAAGACCACCACCCTTTTCCATAGAATCTAATGCGGCAGCTCAACTTTTTTTTTACTTAAAGCACCACTCCGCTTATGTATGTTTGTTTTTACATTGTAATTTTTGTGTTTTTTGAAAACTTAGAAATAACTTGTGTTTAGAAACAATATTCTCATGAAGTTGTATGGCAGAGTAAAACACATTGAAACTTTTATCCTTGCGAGTGATATTTTTTTTTACAAGTCAACCACCGGAATGGTATCACTAATGTCTGTTCCCTGCCCTTTTTATTGCTTATCAGCCACAGTCTTCAGCTATTCCCAGCACCGCTCTGGTCCCATCTTGTGATCGCAGCTCCTGACTGATCGGAAGTCAGAACCTTGTTTTGTCTTATAGACTTACATTGAGACTTCTGGCTCGCCCAGTAAACACTGGAGCGATCCAGCATGATACATCCTGAGGAAGCGGGACCGGAATGGCGCAGATCACAGGAGAAGATGTGGCTGGTGAATATTTTACTACCTGCAGACAACATGCATGACTGATACCCTTCCAGGAGTGAAATGCCCAAAAAACAGCCAAATGCCGGAGTGGTGCTTTAATGGATTCTTTCCATAATAAGTTATAGTAGCTCACTGACTGCTGAGGGTCTGACCTTTGAGACTCACCGCAATCCCAAGAACTAAGCTCAGGAACTGGGTTCTGCAGAACCTCCATCTTGGACAGAGCAAGTAATTGACCCTCTGTTCCATTGATGGTTTATGGGACTACCAGAGAAAGCAAAGTGCAGCGCTTGGCTATTTTCAGAAATCCCATTTCCGATGAATGGAGTGGAGTTAGAGTATGCTCACCTATTCTCCATTCAAGATGGGCCTCTGCAGAGTTTGGTTCCCAAGTTCTCGAGACACTTTCTTGGGATCCCACAGGTCAGACCCCTAGAATTCAGTAATTATATCTTCTGTTTCATAAATGGTGGCTAATGCCCAAAGTTGTCAAAAATGTTTCAAATATGACTGGTATATGTGAACGTTATGCACAATGGATGGCAAAGTAGCACTCGGATATATTTGAAGGATCATTTGTGGCCCATATTTTTGAAGATCTTTCTTTGCTTTGTACCTCTTATAGGAGAATCTTTACACTTCAGTTTTCGGACTCCTTTTGTGCCTTTCGTTGCCATTATTATATCTTGTTCCTCCGACATAGTAGCATCACCAAGAAAAGAATAAAAAGCTGTGCCTGACTAGAGAGCGCTGGAAGAGGCCGCTCCCCGCCTGGTGTCACATGGCAGACATTCGAGCCGTGAGGAGGAGGAAGACGCTGAAGCACAACCTCTGTAACTTGTTTTTCAAGGAAATTCAGATTGTTGGTCTTTTTTCTCCCCTGCTCTCCTCCTCGGTGTATAGTTATTGGTGGCTGAGTGTTGGTGGAAGGCAGATTGTGAGTCAGGTTAATATGACGTTTGTAATGGAAGACTTGTAGCTATGGATCGCTGAGCGTTGCACTTTCTGGTTTCCCTAATTATAGTTTGTGATTGCCGGAAAGTCTGGAATCCCACCGGACATTGTCGGTCAACGTTTATCCTCCTGGCAAATGTCTCGCTTCAGTAAGACCACTTCGAGTGTCTTTACTTACCTTTATGGTAATATGGCGAAGTGGATAATTATTGATGATCTCCATTGAGTGCTGAGAGATAGGGCTTTATACTCATCAAGCCCTGTTACTTCTCCGAACTTGGGTCCTAGGTGTAAATTCAATCGAAGGCCACATCTGTATGGAGCTAGTTTGTCCTCCTGTTTACATGCATAGATATCTTCCAGGTACTCTCGTCCATTCGTACTCCCTCAAAAAGGTATATTTAGAATTTTCTAAAAGGTTGGGGGGTCCTCTTTGTCATCTTTTTGCCTTTGTCGGCCAAAGTCAAACATCAATTCAAACACGCCACATTTCTAATGTCGCGTAGGAACCAAAATGGTTGACCCTCAAGTGCCGACATGAGGATAAGCAATGGGACTTTTTTTTTTTTTTTCAATAGGCTTCCAAGGGGGGAGCATGGTGGCTCATTGATTAACACTGTAATGTTGCATTGCTGGGGTCCTGGGTTCAAATCCCACCAACATCTGCAAGGAGTTTGGATGTTCTCCCCATGTTTGCATGGTTTTCCTCCCAATTGCCAAAGACCTCCTGATATGGATTTTAGATTGTGAGCCCCAATGGGGACAGTGATGATATCTGTAAAGTGCCAGGAAATTATTGGCACAATATAAGCGAGTAAAATAAATAATGTTGATAAAATGTTCAGTCCATATCAAAATTTTAGTTCTGTAGTGTTAAGCGCCCAGTCAGACACCACTAACCCTATTCAACTATGTGTAGAGTCGGCCATTAAAGTTGACCATAAAAATAATGTGCAAGGTGTAACCCACTAATTTCATCAGAATTGGCCCATGATCCTAGGAGTAAGGCCGGGGTCAGACTTGCGAGAAACTTGGATGAGTCTCGCACGTCAATACCCGGCACTCGGTTCGGAGCGTTCAGCTGCATCTATTTCTATGTAGCTGAACGCTCCGATCCGAGTGCCGGGTATTGACGTACGAGTTTGTCGCAAGTCTGACCCCGGCCTAAGGGTCCTTACCGCGCAACAGTGTAGCTGTGATAATGACTTATTCCTATCTCTCCCTATTGAGGTAAACATGCATGCTCCACAGAGCTTGCATGTTTATGATGGAAGCGGGAGAAATGCTTGTTCTAATTAGTTATGGCAATATTTTTTGCCTTCTCTGCTGGCATGAAATATGCTCTGTTCAACGAATAAATTTAGCATCCGAGCAGGAGGCCTGCAGATCACATTCTTGAAGTTTGTAGAAACCTGTCTGTAAATGACGAGCGCCTGCAGGCTGGAAATGTTCTGAAAGTTAATATAACGTCGTCTGCACAATTACAGCACTATAGCATTATTTGCAATACCGGCAGGAGGAATTGCGAAATGGATGGGTTTACAGGAGTAGAAACTACAATTCCCGGCATGACCTCCACCAACTTTGCCGTGGCTTCGCAGCAGCCGGAGGGCCACAGCTCTAGATGACCTGAGTGAATGGTGGTCGAACCCTGAGGGCCAAGGGTAGGAGAGGACACTGCTGGGGTGAACCAGCTCATCACTTTTATTGCATTGTAATGAAGTGTTGAAACAATGGATTTTGTTGTTTGGCGTGCAGAGCAAAGCCGTGATTGGAGATGTGCACTGCGATGACCTTTCTGTTCATTAACATTTTCCACAATCCCGAGGTTGTGCGGCGTCTTCTTAGAAAACATGTTGTAGAAACAATGCGTGTAGTATTCCGTGTTCTTGGTCCGGGGTGGTGTGGGCTCTGTACTGTGACCTCTGTTTGCTCAGACATGATGTGCAAGGTAATTTTGTGCGGTTTTTCATTGTTCATAAAACATTAACCCGTGAGGTTCCCGGGCGTGGCGAAACCTTTTTTTTTTTTTTTTTTTCTTTTTTTAGGTAGGAAAAATGCAGGCCCCACACACATTAGATAAGTCATTTAAACCTGCTGATTTCGGCTTTGATTGGCTCACCATTTAATCTGTAGCATGGCTTCTTGACTCTCCCCGACAAATTTGAAGGGGAGAGAAGTATTCGGCATTGGAATTTCAGAGGCTGATCCTCGTTCTCAGCAAGGAGTCTGGCAGCAGCTTTTTTGTGGCGAACATGGGAGCGCTCTGTCGTGCAGAGCAGTCCTGTGTATGGGTAAGGCAGGGTGACTTGTATTCCCAAACAAAACAACAACAAAAGGAGATTGGGCATGTTAAAAACCAACATGCTCAACCCCTCTCTCACCACTACGTTTGTACACTGCACGATAATTGGGAATGAGTATTCCTAGGAACGCTCATTTTACAATAATCGTGCTGTTTAAACAGGCTGCTGATAACCTCGACGAATGAACAAAAGTCTTGTTTGTTGAGTGAAATGATCTTTTAAACTCGCTTAAGGGAACCTGTCTGCTGATTTAGCCGCTATATGATGCGACCACTGCATTTCAGGGCTTATCTACAGCATTCTATAATGCTGAAGATAAACCCCCGATCTGACCTGAAAAATAGGTTTTATTACACTGACCTGGGGGGCGGTCCAGTCCGATGGGTATTGCAGGCCTGGGTCCGGCGCCTACCATCTTCTTGCGACGCCGCCCTCCTGCTTGCTTCATCGCTCCCCCGGCATCGAGCTCCTGCGCAGGCGTACTTCTCTGCCCTGTTGAGGGCCGAGCAAAGTACTGCAGTGCACAGGCATCGGGAAAGGTCAGAGAGGCACAGCGCCTGCTCACTGCAAGAATTTGCTCTGCCCTCAACAGGGCGGGCAGAGAAGTACGCCTGCGCAGGAGCGCAATGTCGGAGAGCGATGAAGCAGACAGGAGGACAGCGTCACAAAAAGATGGGAGGCGCTGGACCCGGACCTGCGACACCCATCGGATCGAACCGCCCCCCCCGGTGAGCGTAATAAAACCTATTTTTCTTCTCTTTCAGGTTGGACCAGAGGCTTATCTACAGCATTATAGAATGCTGTAGATAAGCCCTGAAAGGCAGCAGCTGCATCTTAGGCTATGTGCACACGTATGCAGAAAATTTCTGCATGAAAACAGGACTCCTTCCCAGAAAACTTGCGTTTTTTTCCACGCCAAAAAACGTGCGTTTTTTCCGCGTGTTCCCAGACACACAGAAAATAGCAAGAAATGTGGAATTTTCCGCGAAATTAATGAGCATGCTGCATTTTTTCCGCGATGCAGTTTTTTTGCAGAAAAAAATGCATCAATATGCACAAAGTGCGGAATTCATTAAAATGAATGGGAAGCCTCTTTTAAGCATTTTATTTGGTAAAAACGTGAAAAAAGCGCAACGTGTGAACACAGCCTTATAGCAGCCAAAACAGGTGACAGGTTCCCTTTAACTTGTTGTTCTCTACAGCACATTCTCCTGTGCTGCAGAGAGCAATGGCAGCCTATGCGCACAAAATGATCTTTTACTTGCCATTCTTTGAACATTGGCAGCCTATTGGCACTGAATAATGCATTACTGATCATTTATTGTGCATTGTTTACCGTATTCTGCCTATGTAAACAACCATTGATCGGTGTTTTAGTGCCGCCAATCGATCCGTGTAAATGGACCATAAAGGGGTTGTCCACTAGTAGGACAACCCCTTCTTAAATGTTCGGCCCCAATTAAAATGATAGTGTATACTCACTTCCCGTGACTGCGCCGTTCCACCTTTGTCTGTACTCTGCCTGGGGTTGTGATGGTGTTGTGACGCCGGCGTTCTATCAGTGCTGGTGTCACTGTCTCCGCCATCGGACAAACTGAACAGGAAGCCAGGGTTGCAGCTGATCCCAAACTTCCTCTTCACGTTCGGTTTGTCTGAAGGTGGAGACAGTGACGCCATCGCTGTTTGGATGACGGACATCACGTGTCATTCCACCGCATCACAGCCCTGGGATCGCGAGTGCCAACACTGCGGGAACAGAGCCGATACAGGAGGTGAGTGTAGGCTTTATTATTATTGGGGCTGAACATTTAGTTTAAGAAGGGGTTGTCCTAGTAGTGGACAACCCCTTTTTAAGAGTTTAAATGGCAGGTTTAGCCAACCCAACATTGATCTAATGTTCTCACCACCCTAAAATAATTTGCATACTGCAAACTGATGAGTACATATTTCTCAGCAAGAAATATTCTGGCCACCAAAAGAAAGTTACTTGCCAGACTCTATAAGGCAGCGAGGTCTGTCAAGTGCTGTTCAGACCATCTTCCAATGGATTCAATACAACTTAATTCTTTCAACTATGAACAGATGCTAAAACAAGCAACAGATTTTTGTTGATTGATCTAATTCCAGTGAAAAGGACCAAGGATAGATCTTCAGGGTCTGACAAATGGTCTCCTCTTGTCTGATGAAACCGTAATCCAAAAATGTTGGGTTTTGTCACCAGCCCTGATGCTGGGTGATGAGGATCGTGAGAAGTGTCTGGTAGGCTTTTTATTCCCACCCCCAACACATTGTGAATTGGGGAAGCTAATAGTAATTGTTTTAGGCATAGATAATAACACAAGAGGAAGTGGTCACTTGATGACTTGGCCTCCAGTTTCTAGCCCAAGTTCTAAAGCATACATATGGCCTGAATTTGGCCATGGGATAGTTTAATGTACAGTACATTGTTGGAGGCGAAATCTATCTTTTATGTGCAACATTAACAACCACAAATATTTTTCAGTAATACAGTAATTTCTTATTTTTTTTTCCATGATGCCGAACCCCATTATGGAGTACTTATCGTTTTGTGAAGATTGTTGCGTATTCTTGACCTTCGGTTTTTTGCTTACTAAGCATAGCATTGGTCCCAACCACTAGAATAGATGAAACCTATACGTTTCAACAAAAACAATTACCGTATATACTCGAATATAAGCCGAGATTTTCAACCCATTTTTTGGGGCTGAAAGTCCCCCTCTCAGCTTATATTCGAGTCATATACGCCAGGGGGTCGGAGGGGGAGCGGGGGTGTCAGGTCATACTTACCCCTCCTTGCGCGGTCTCTGCTGCCCCCCTGCTTGTTCCATGGTCTCCATTCCTTCCTTCAGCGGTCACATGGTACCACTCATTAAACTCGTGAATGTGTGCCTATTCATGAGTTTAATGAGCGGTACCATGTGACTGCTGAAGGCAGGAAGTTAGACAGTGGGAGAACGGAGCTGCAGAGACTGCGCCAGGACTGGTTAAGTATAGGCTATATTCACCTGCCCCTTCTCCATCGCTGCTTGCTGCTGTCTGATGTGTCCTCTGTCAGTGATATTCAGACAGCAGAGGGCGCGGTGACATGGATAGTGCGTGCCGTGCCCTCTGCTGCCTGAACGTCACTGACAGATGACGTGGCAGATAGCGGTGAGCAGCAGCGATGGGCGTAGGACAGGTGAATGTCTCAGGTGCCGGTTCCTGAGCCAACAGCGACACCGGCACCTGACACCCAGCGACGGAGAGGTGAGTATATCATTTTTTTTATTTGCAGCAGCGGCAGCAGCATATGGGGGAATAATGTATGGAGCATCTTATGGGGGTAGCATATGGGGGAATAATGTATGGAGCAGCATATGGGGGCATAATATATGGAGCAGCATATGGGGGCATAATATATGGAGCAGCATATGGGGGCATAATATATGGAGCAGCATATGAGGGTATAATGTATGGAGCATCTTATGGGGGCAGCATATGGGGCATAATAAATGGAGCAGCATATGGGGGCATAATCTATGGATCATCTTATGGGGGCATAATCTATGTAGCATCTTATGGAGGCATAATCTATGGAGCATTTTATGGGGCCATAACCTTTATGGGGGCAGCATATGGGGCCATGATATATGGAGCATCTTATGGGGGTAGCATATGGGGGCATAATGTATGGAGCAGCATATGGGGGCATAATGTATGGAGCAGCATATGGGGGCATAATGTATGGAGCAGCATATGGGGGCATAATGTATGGAGCAGCATATGGGGGCATAATGTATGGAGCATCTTATGGGGGCATAATCTATGGAGCAGCATATGGGGGCATAATGTATGGAGCATCTTATGGGGGCAGCATATGGGGCATAATAAATGGAGCAGCATATGGGGGTATAATCCATGGAGCAGCATATGGGGGCATAATCTGTGGATCATCTTATGGGGGCAGCATATGGGGCATAATAAATGGAGCAGCATATGGGGGTATAATCCATGGAGCAGCATATGGGGGCATAATCTGTGGATCATCTTATGGGGGCAGCATATGGGGGCATAATCTATGTAGCATCTTATGGGGGCATAATCTATGGAGCATTTTATGGGGCCATAGCCTTTATGGGGCAGCATATGGGGCATATTAGTCTAGAGAGCATCTTATGGGACTATGATTAACCTTTGTGCAGAATTATATGGGGTGTATTTTGTATGGAGCATCTTATGGGGCCCATCATGAACTGTATGGAGCATTATATGGGGCTTCTGATTCAATATGGCTATTCAAAAACATTTAACCTACTGATGTCTCAATTCATTTTACTTTTATTGGTATCTATTTTTATTTTTGAAATTTACCAGTAGCTGCTGCATTTTCCACCGTAGGCTTATACTCGAGTCAATAAGTTTTCCCAGTTTTTTGTGGCAAAATTAGGGGGGTCGGCTTATACTCGGCTCGGCTTGGCTTATACTCAAGTATATACGGCAGTCTACGGGAACTCTGGTACAGTACAGCTACCCAAGTATGGCGGAGATTGAATCTTTGGCTTCTCGTTTTTAGGTTGGTGCTAGTGAAGGCTGGAAGGCTTTCTTGTCCTGCAGTTCTAATAGGGGTGAAAAGTGCAATGCTCTTATTACCTCATCTGCAGTTGTTTCTTTCTCTTCCTGATGAAAGTTTTAGATCATTTTTATCACTGTTTCCTGATACGTGATATCTTTTAGAAGCTTTGTCTCTGCTTCCATTTCGGCTTAACATGTAACAAGAGTCGACGATCCGGATGTCTCTTTATAACGAGGCCGATTAAACTTTTTGTGTAGTTCTCCTCGAGTTTACATTTACTCTTTCTTGAAAAGAAATGTGAAAAAAATGGTCTTATCTTGATATACAGTGTCATGCCATTGTAAACCATACTTCTCTGATGCTCTTGGGCAGCCTAGCCATACAGAACTATTGATTTCACAAAGCGTTACATACCTCTTGACTCGAAGGTGACCTTGTATTCTTGTGAAATAATATTAGCTGAGATCTGAAATGACCTCTTCAAGTGGGTCTTCTTAGGTTACGGCTAGCATTTGTACAGTGCTTTCCGCTAAGCAATGCTTTGAGGTTTCCATCTAAATCTGAGAAAAACAGGATCGAGACAACCTCAGCGTGATGGGGCAACCTGAGTCACTTAGGACTCCGTTTGGCCTGTGTTCCAGAAGTGGTGTTGCGCTTTTGTGTCCACCTACAAATATGATGAGTCTTCTTCATCTCTTCCTTAAAAAAAGACAGACCTCGCCAGAACAGAGGCCAAACTAAGTCCAAAGTGTCTTTTTCAGTCTCATTATACTGAATGGCTTTGCCAGGGTTTTGTTTGATTCCCGTATTTTGTAGAACACTGTATAAATGTAAACTAGGCCTTCAAAGAGTTGCATCTGGTATTTCAGCTGAAATTAAATCTGCATTTACATGTGTATGCAGCTCTTTCAAAGACAAGTCTAGCAATACCTTTACATGGCCAGTCCGTTTCTTCATTACTGAGAAATCCGTGTTTTGAATTCACATGCAATTGAGGCTGAAGAGATGTAGTAAGTCTGAAGATTCTGTCACTCCAGCTCTATTCTGTGCCCAACACTGCCTCCTCCAGCTTGACAGCCTCAGTGGTGCGTGACTTCAGGCAAAGGAGCTTATAAGTCAAACATAAGCGGGCGGGGAGAAGAGCTGGAGTGACAGAGGCTTCATGTCTACAATAGCTCTTCAACCTCATTCAGACATCCATTCAAACGCTAATTTCTGAGTACCATAGGAATGGACTGGTCATGTAAAGCTATTGCTGTACTAGTCTTGGGAAGAGCTGCATGCATATGTAAATAGTTTTGAAGGTGAAATCCCGCTGACAGATCCCCTTTTACTCAGTGTTTGAGGTATTGCAGTTTAGCCTAATTCCACTCCAAAACTTTGAACAAGTCTAGTGATGTTTTTGCAACAAAGCAGACCTTTTTTTTTCCCAATCCTTGACAATGCCTTTAAATTCTTTTTTCATTGGAAACTCCATTAATCATCTTCTAATATTTACAAAATCAGATTATTAGGAAAGATCAAAATTATCCAAGATGTATTTAAAGAGTTGACTAAGGCTGGTGATATAGCTAAAATCTATCTACAGTATACTCACCCATACAGTACCCACAATTTAGCGCCTCCCTCACTGGTCTTCTGTTCACCTTGGCTACAGCAGTAGTATTCTCTGTGACCACTGCAGTCAAACACTGGTCACAGCACTGTCATGCCATATACCGTTGAGGCCAGCAGGGCTGTGGAGTTGGTAAGCCAAACCTCCGACTCCTCCATTTCCATGACACAGACTTCGACTCCAACTCCACGACTCCGACCCCACAGCCCTGGCAGCGATGTGGAGTCCGTCAGTCAAACCTTCGACACCGACTCCTCAATTTCCATGACTCCGACCCCACCAAAATGGACTACGACTCCACAGCCCCTGGCAGCGCTGTGGAGTCCATCAGCCAAACCTCCGACACCAACTCCTCAATTTCCATAACTCCGATTCCACCAAAATGGACTCCGACTCCACAGCCCTGGAGGCCAGTGATTGGCTGCAGGGAGATATACAAGACATCACTTCTGCAGCCAAGGTAGACAGACCAATGAGGATGATACATTGCGTTAAGTACATTTCGATAACGCTCTCAACAATATGTAACGGTTAGTTCAGGATAAACTTTTTGTTGCGGCACCGAAATATCTGAAGATGAGTATTGTCTCCCGTCTCCCACAATGATTACATAGAACAGCAGTGGATTGTGTAATGAGTGCCGTTTTTTTCTTCTCCACTGATCCGTCATTGATGTGTCTAGAGCTTTGTCGTTAGGGATGGCTCCTGTTGACGAATTGTTGCCCTGAGCTATGGATGTTGGGGTGTACAGTTCTTTTAGTCTGTTCAGTGTGGTCCCAGATGTTTTCTTGTAAAAAGATGAAGAATTCAATTTTTCCTGTACAGGACAAAATTATAATGTACACTAACTATTCCCATATGTTCCTATAGGGCGCATATGTGGTTCGTTTTCATGCTGAAAATGTGTCTGTCGCAGTGCGTACTTCTCAGTAATCTTTTCAATTTGCAACGGAGCGATGGGGTCTCCATTGCATGTTTATGGGCTATTGGCATGAATAACTTACAAAGAGGGCGGCTTAGTATATGTCACTTCCAAATCTATACCTATCCAAAACCGAGCAAGGAAGCATAAGCCAAATATAATAAAGCACTCCTAAAGGACTAGGTGACTCTCTGCAAGTCTGATAATCAGCATAAAAAAATATATCTGTAGTCTAATAGAGGCTAGAACCTATTAGTGCTATGAGTAGAAGCTGCTAAATACATATATATACAAGGTTATGCATGTCATTGGCAAAGGTTGCATAAAGTGCCTAGTGCTTACACATTGATGTGTCTAAATAGATAACATAAAGTGCCTAGTGTGTACAAATAAATGTCAAAACAGACTACAACAGCCATGTTCATATTCATGACAAGTTAATATACACATCACAGGGACCAATGTCCCATGTAATATACAACACAGCAAGGCATCAATGCAGAGCAGCAAAAGTAGGAAAGATATGAAGGCTAGGAAAGAGGGCGGAGGCAGTGCAGATCCCCGACGCGCGTTTCGCGTATTGCTTCTTCCTTGGGAGGGGTCCTTTAGGAGTGCTTTATTCCTACTATATGTATGATTATATTAAGTGATTAAAACATTCGGTTTTGGCAAGGCTTTTAAATTTTCTGGAATACATTAGGAACTGGTATATGCCTCTGGTAGGCAGTTTTTTTTAAAATTGTGTCTCATTTTTATCTACTTTTTAGTATCATTTGTGAATAAAGAATTTTGTATTTTATTAAAATTGGTTTATGCGTCCTTGCTCTGTTTTGGATTGGTAATGGCATGAATAGTTGTAGCAGTCATAACCCCCACCCCACCCCCGACATATCCTAAAAGACAGCCATACACCTGAGCCTTCAACTTGGGTGAGCCTTTTAGGTTATGTTGGGAGGGTTATAACTGCTCTCTCAGTGAAGGGTTGTACCTGTCATAGAAATTAAACACATAAAGGCAGATTAATTGAGCAGTTTCTGACTGTTTTCAAGCATAAAACTGCTTGATGTGTTGGCAACATTTTTGCCCAATTAGGAGTTGCATGACAACGTCACAACTTTTTTTTTTTTTTTTTTTACACCATCTTGGCCAACTTTTTGAAAACTTCTGACAAATTCATTATAATTTACTTCCCAAGTGGCTGAAATTTTAACCGAAATGTACTCCAGTCTCTGGCTGACGAACATTTCTTGTGGTGGCACCCAGCAGCCAAAAGATGCACCATTACCACCAGGACCTCTTAATGAATTTGGTGCATCTTACTCCAACGGTCACTTCATCAAGCCAGTCTTGATGTATCAGATCCGTAAAGCGGTGGCAAGAGAAAAGCAGGGTATGGAGGGTACCACTAACTGGGAAAATGCTGAGAAAGGGGTTCTCCAAGGACATGCTAATGTGTACCAATGCAAAGATCCGTAAAGCGGGTTCAGTTCTATATAGAAAATCATGGTTACCATAAGTCAGGATAACATAAAAATTCAGAATGCTGCAATTTTGCTTTTCTTTTTTTGACACAGAAATGGAAAGAATGTACAAGAATAGTCGAGAATTTGCTGACACAGTTTCTATACGTTTGTGCTTTTCATGAGCCTTTGGCTAGAAATTCCCTTAGGTGGTGTTCTCATAGTTGGAATTTCATCTGTGAGGTCCTAGCCTAAAATTACCATTAACATTTCCTTGACTCATACGGCTGTATATGACCTTCATTCAGGATCAAAGCAAGTAGCAGGTGGGAGAGAGATGGCCAAGAGTGAACTACCTACATTTAGCAATTCCTTGTTAATGTAGCGTTAGGTGGTATACCAACAATTATATGGGTTGTCTCTGGAAGATCATCTGATCCCTTTGTGTCTAGTTCTGAAACCTAGAAATTTTCTTGGCTATGTTTTCCCAGCACAGGATAGTTGAAGTAATGCATTGGACAGGCCATACCCATTAGGGTAGCAGCCACCTTTACTTTGTGGCTCCCACTTTGGCTCATGGAGAGGGGTCCAATATATTCTCCTTTGTTCATGGTCTCTCCTTAACCTTTGTTCGAGCCAAGTTTGTTCTGTCCTGGCCACATAATAAGGATTTAGTGGCCTCTAGTTTAAATAGGATTACCAGACTGGTCTGCAGTCACTCTGGTTGTATTAGAAGTGTGGTTTCTGGCAAACAGTTGATTTTGCCTGGTGAAACAGTGGGAAGCCATGCAATTCCCCTATAGTGGACAGAATGTTGTGTTACAAGACGACCATTTAGATGAATGGCCGTCCACATGATACAAGGAGGATTTAACCTTCCAGAATGTGATCTCCTTTCTGGAGGAGCAAGAGTTTTTGAAGAGCTTTCCTCTTAGATGCCTGTAGGCCCTGACTACATGCATGTATAGGAGGTGTCTTCATAAGACAACCCTTTTTTATTATTATAGGCTCTGTTGAGTATGGGCAACTTATCACGGTTTAAGTCTCTAAAAGAAATCACAGTTGGCCACGCTGTCATTTACTCGCCGTCATATACGGTAATAGATTTTAATTATTCTTGGTTTTCCAAAATGTCTTTACTGGACAAATAATAGAAATCCTATTTTTGGCCATTATCCATTTCGCTAGGTACAATCGCTAAGTAAATCTAAAGAGAAAAGAAATAAAGCCAAACCGTGGACCCTGTCTGTGGAGCTCCTTCATCAAAGGCACAGATTAAATGGAGTGTAAAAATACCAGTAATTATTTCAGCTGAGAAGTACTTTCAACTTTTGATCTCGATGTCTACCCTGGAAACATAACCCCATCGTGGCATTAATGTTTGAAGTTTAAAGAGGAATAACAGCTCCGTTGGCTTTGATCAGGGCTCCTCAGAACATGTCCTCCTTTTCATCTTCACCACTTTGTGATGTCTTATATTTCACACTAAGTCACTTACATAGGTGACAGAGGAAGCTGCCTGCAAAGGGTCAAACTTCTGAAACACATAACCAATAGCATTAGATCTTCTACAAGGATATGAAATCAATGTCCTGGAAGAACTTGGTAGGCTACAATCCTTTTGGTATAGTTTCTCGTCTAAAATGAATGATGTTGTTTTGGTGTAGAAGCCTCTCTTCCTCTTCTGCCCTTTTGGGACATTTAGAGCTGAGAGGATGGTTTTGGAAGACTGTGGGATTATTTATTACAGTCAATGAGACACTTTATGATCATGGATGTAGGGGTAGGATTTAGGAAACCTAAAAGCAGAAATAAGGTTGTCCAAAACCCTCCTCTAACATCACGCCTTGGTTTTCCTAAACGATGACACCATGTTGTCCTCTTCTCACGTACAAGAAAAACAGACCTATTTTCAAGAGTCGACAGAGTCATCAGACTTTGGTTCAGTTTTTCTCAAATGATGATAGTTTCTCAAGCGTCTCTTATCAACCAGTCCATTAATAGACAGCACATGAATGGCATCTGAGTGCTGGCTAAATTTTTATTTGTTGCAGACCCATAAAATCAATACTGGACATTCCTCCTCGATTTTGGATGGCCAAAAAAAGTTGGATATTTTATATGAACAGCCCCTTAGACTGTCATAGCTATGAATTCTTTCTGTGAAAAACAGAGACGGCCCTATGACGTTAAAAGCAGACGTATGAATGAGCCTGAACATTGATATTGTGATTGCAGCTGTTCCTGTACTGCTGTCTGATGGGATTTGCAGAAATCCATGTGCTTGCCATCCAAGCAACCACTTTCAAATGACTGAAACCTATTGAGTTGCGGAAAACAAAATATCCCACGTGTACATATACTCTAATTAGGACGCCACTGTGAGAGACGTTTTTATCCATCTTTCTACAAAAGAAAAATTCTTTAAACAGAATTAAAGGAGTTTTCCAAATTTATTCAATTGGATCAAGAAGAGTAAATTAAATAAAATTAGTCAAATTACTTGTCTCCTAAATCTGACGGTGCACCACTGTTTTGTGTAGCAGTAATTTCCTCGACTTACCAGTTGACCACTACAGCCAATCATTAACTGGGTGCACGATGAAGCTAGTGATTGGCTGTAGTGGTCACGTGGGTAGTTGAGAATGATCTCTGCAGGACAAACCCATGGGGTGGCACTAGCTACTATTTATCTGGAAATTTACATGCCTTTTTTTTTTTTTTTTTTATATATATATACAATTTCTATTCTTTAGCCCAAATTTTTTTTTAAAGACTCTGGCAGTCTATAGCTTGAGATGTATGGTAAATAATTTCCCCCTTCAATGTGTACAGGGTCTTCTTATCTGTAATATGGCACATTTTGGAATTTCTCAGTCCTGGAATGCGAACGTAAATGCGTGCTTACTATTTCTCACGCATGTGACTCTTCAGTGCTTTGTGCCGAAATTTCAAGTAATGCTATTACCAAGGTTGTGACGATCCCACTAGGTTAGAAATAATGTGATCTATTCAGTCTCTAAAAATCAGTGACATCACGGTGATGTCAACAGTTAATACACATTACATTAAATACCAAAGAAATCCGCCAAATGAAGCCCAAGGTTCTGAGTTCTATCCGCGTATAGATGATTGTTTTCCACGTTACCCTTGCGTAATTTTCATGGTCATGTAATGTTTGACACGTGTGACTGAACCTGTATTACTTGGAGCCTTACATATCCCTAATCTAAATGAACATACCCAAGACTACAGCCTTGCTGATGATTTTCAGGAATTTGCTGCAGGTCCCAACACGCCAGACAAATCCCTTCAATAGAGTCTGGACACTTTTTGTTCTTCACCAAATCTTTCTGATAAAGAGCCGTGATGTATGGAGATGGGCCGTGGCATGCTGTAACCTTCTTGCTGACTAGAAGATTATAACATACATGTTACGAGTTGTTGTAGCTGTAAATGTTAGCAGCTCAGGATGTGGATTACCAATCGTGAACTCCTAAAATTGAGGGTCTCCGATGGAAAGTCTGGAATTGTCCTTTCTTTATGTGGTGTGTTCTATTCCTGAGCTTACGGCCAGTTAAACATATTGGGACATGCCCTTGCAACCTGGCCACTTTTCCGAAATAATTTTACAACTAAAGGTTGTTGACAAAGTGCGCAATAATGTATGTAATAATAAGTATAGCTCCAGACTGAAGTTTTGGCAAATCGAACCCCAAGTAGAATCTTACCTTTGGTGTAAGTGATAAGAAGTTCATGAGTGTTCTTATCAACTACTTCCTCCAGAATATCATCTTATGATTTACATGAAATGGTACTTTCTGTATGCGCCAATCAACCAAAACAATGAAATCAACTGCCTATGGCCTCGCTCACGTGTTTCAGGTACGTGTGTCATGTATTGTTTTTTCCACGGATGCTACACTTGCCAATTATAATCTATGGTGCAGCACACTGCGTGTACCAGCAAACCACACGGAGACATGTCTACGTTTTACCAGTTAAGTATAGCAGAAGCTTTGGAATTGATTTTTCCTGAGTCATACGGGGGAAAAAAAAACTGGTGGCCCTCTGATTCAAAACCACTGCTGACACCTATACAGGTTTATGCAGATGTGTGAAGGGGACATAATATTGTGTAGGTTCCCCTAATTCTATCAAGAGTTTGTTGAAATTGATTTGCCAGACCCGGTCCATTGGCCATGTCAGTAATTGTTGGCTGCTAAACGAGAACCCTCAGAATCAATTCTTCATCCCAGGCTCCACTTTTGATTTGACAACCTGGTGTAACATCTTTGCAATGTGACTCATATGTGACTTCATGCCAGGCCGACTAGTTAAGAACCGCTGATACTAGAAGCTAAAGGGCTTTTCACAGGTCTCCCATCCAGTGACCACAAATTTCTAAAGTGGCCGATGGATGGTGTCCTGTGAATCGATTCATGGACTCCACAAGACCACTGATTACATCCTACGGTATCTGACGCCAAGATTGTAACAGCAGATCCTTTATCTTGTAACGTTATAGAGCATCTTTGTGATGAGCTTGAAAAAGAAGTCCAATCTGACTGCAATCGGGGGAGTTTGAAATTGGCGGCCTAGACAAAACCTTGAATTGTTTTCTCATGTTCTTCAAACAGTTTCTGCATACGGTTTGCAGTTTGTGGGACACATAGTTGCGCTCCATTATGTTTAGGTTGTTATCCTCCACATAATATTTGAACCCAAGATTTCCCAGCATAACATTTCCCAGATCATCACACTATCTCCACTGACTGCATTGCTTTCTTTTAATAGTGCCATCTTTTCCCTGAGTGAGTGATATCACGCACACAGCCAACCACATGATGTTCTACATCATCAACTTGAGCTTGCTGCCTCTACTTGATAAGGTCCATTGTAAAGAGACAATCCATGTGATTCCCTTCACCTGTCAGTGGTTTATTGTTATGGCTGATCAGTGTAAAATATTTCTCCAGCTGGATTTAGAAGAGGGAATTTTTCTTTTTACATGGTAGGGAGGATCACAACATAGTTCTAGGTAGGTATGGAGGGTATCTTACTCTAGTGGGCTTAAGCTAAAAGAATATCCAAGATCTCCACAACTGTTCACTTCCCAGAAGGAAAAATATTGGGGATGTGAGATGTGTATATTGGAGTATTTGTGGACTGGAACTTTTTGCTTTTTTTTTCCTCTTAGTTTTTGCATGTTTAATTGATAATGGAGGATCGCTGTGCGGACTTTGTTATTTATGTTCCATCCCGGGTTAGTACAGTCATTCCATTCCACAGAGAGAAGATGAAGATTTGTTGTTCTCTTTCTCTCTGGCTGTTAAGCTTTTGCTCATCTTTTATTACTTGCCTTTAGCAGATGAGAATTTGGATGGGGTACAACATTTCTTGTGTGGGAGAATGTGCTCTGATTTTACTGTCTGGTCATATCACCCTTTTTGGAATGCGTTATGGAACTGACTCGTTGCTTTCTTCGAGATGAAAGGGTGGATATATTTTTGTACTGTGAGCACTTTGCCCTCGGTGATATTTTGACTTCGGCCCTACAAGGGGGCCTTTTGGTCTGAGGTTTTAATTGTTTGCTGTTGAATTGCTACAATTTCTCAGCGGCATACATTATCCCCTATATATAATAACAGTAAAACAATTGGGTACATTTGCAGGGTTGGACTAGCCAAGGAAAACAATGATCCTTTGGCGGAACTAGACTCCAATAGACTTATTACTTACAGAATCCCTTTCTGCACAATTGTGGATTGTCTTGGATTATTTCATGACTAACCATTTCTTTTGTATGACCTGTGTGTACTAGAATAGTGGCTTTTACAAGGTAAATAAAACTGGATGTGCAAACATTCTGTATAGCTGGAGGGTGAGCCCTTACAGTAATTTCTAGGACGACAAGGTCTAAGCTGGACTAGAATTTTTATCCCCCACTAGAAAGAATGATTACGATGAGCTATCCATAGGCAGGGCCGCTCTCAGGGCATTACTGCAATTACTGGTGTATGGGGCCCGGTGAGCAGAAGCAAAGAGGAGGGCTCAGACTGGGTGAGACACTGTATAAACAGCCTGGCATGCTAGGACCTGGACTAATTACTTTATTAATACTTGGGGCCTCAGTCACTCAGTCGCAGCTACCTACATTATATGGCTGCAGCAGAGGGGACCGGCTGTGCCTGACAGGGGATGTCAGATGCTACTGGCCTGCCCTCTATTTACAACTTTCCGGCGTACCCACATTTATATGCAGGAGTTGAGGAGGGCCTGAAGGTGAAGAGGTGCGCTCGCCTGCTCACTCACCCGTCTAATCTCCCATTTGCCCACCCTTCTGCTACTCTTCTTGTGCCCCCCCTCCCTGCTCCTCCAAAACAAAAGCTGCAGGCTATGTTTTGTATGTGATACGGTGTTCGATGGGAGCTGTTAATATGTGATTTGGTGAGGATGTGGTGCAGAAATGGAGGTTTTCTAAGAGTTGGGGGTGAGGCGGAGCTGAGGTGTAGCCTGGGCGGAGCCTTAAGGGGATCTGAAAATTTTGCCAGTATGGGGCACTGAAATTCCTGGTAGCAACCCTGTCCATAGGAACACATTGAGTTGCTCTAAAATCGTCCCATTTTGCAATGGGAGGAGAAAAAAAGGGCAAATTACTTGACTCAAACAAAATTGGAGAGGTTTTCAATATACTTTTTTGTAGTGAGAAATGGACTAGGTGTAGCCCTAGATGTACACTTAAGGAAACTTTCCAAGTGCGACTTCACAATGTCCTCCCAATTTGTAATGAACATCATTGCTTGGGTGCATCGAGCATTTTTGCGCTTTCAGTGGGGATAGGGGGAAAGCTGCTGCCACCTTACACCACTGCCAGAGGTGTATCTTCCGTGAGTAAATAAATGGATTGGAGGTTAAAATTTAAATTGCCTGATTCTCTTGCCAGGAGGTCTCCATATACCTCAAATGGTCAGTGGGTTTGGACAACTTAATTTGTTTGAGGGCCTTAAAGGAATTATACTCAGATATTAAGTAATGCATTATCAGTAGTATAGGGGATAAATTATTACTTACTAAGGATTTGACCGCCGAGGCTCCTAGTGATCCTGAACACGTGTACCTCCGTTCCATTTGTTCTTCATGGGGCTGCTAGAGATAATGGAGTGCTGTGCTTGGCTTTCTCCGTCAGTCCCCTAGAAATTGAATTGTGCCGAGAGCCTCATTCTTGAGACCCTCAGTGATGTTACTTGCTGATTTTTGGAATAACGCTTTAAAATGTCCTCTCTTCCTTAGTATTATAATGGCCACATGATGACAAATTTCTTGGTTGTATTAATTTTTACGTTGTGTATGTTTCCTGACTTCCAGTTTGTAGTTCTTCATCTCTACGTAGATGTAAAATACTTTGCATAACCCTGTGGAATTTCTGACCTGACATGAGGGTGTTACCAAGAATGTCATATCGAACCAGCAGGAAATGGATGTGAGGCAACACTAAGGGGGATGTCTGGGTTTACAAAAAAGGTCTGGATTTACAGATGTGCCTTTGTGTTTAGAAAAACACTTAAAGGGGGCTGTGGTGCTGGGTCAGACCACCTAAGGAAGATCTTCAATTTGCGTTCCTAGAAAATCCCCCTTAAAAGGGGGAGGTCTGGTTTACAGACTTCTTTTGCCTAATAAAACCACCCCACTCTTGGCCATGGGCAATATTGGTTACTGTAGCATGGTCCCATTCCTTTAAATGAGGAAGATTTGCAATGCTCAAGAATACACATTGATTGACAAGTCTTCAATCTTTAATAATCATTGGGGGTCTGCCCAAATTTAAAAAAGCATCCAAGCCACTTTGTTTTTTTCCAGACATATTAGACATTTGTACGTGCGGCTCCTATAAGATTTTTCCCTTTTGTACTCTTCTCATCAACAACACTTCCCACAAAACACCTAGAAATGGATCCAGTAATATCTTCAATCCCTGGTGTGGATGCCGGACACTTTTATAGGAGTCCTGTTAGTTTTTATTATGTATCATTTACTGAGTTTTCTCTTTTTATTACTGTCCCAGGCTGTTTTTTATGTATAGACCTAGTACAATCTGTGCAGTAACACTATGTAAAGTTTTGCTTATTACATAATGTTTGTTACTTATTAATCTCTCTCTCTCAGAAGTTGTACATTCAAAGGCAAGCAATGTCACCGCTGCATTATGGGATTCCCTTATCACGCAGTGCTTGGGTGACATGTAATAAACCTAGGAAATATGGCACTAATGGCACTGCTGTTATTCATTACCTAATCATAAACTACTTTATTGCTGATATTTGGTTGTGACTGAAGAAAGTCCTGAAGGTAAAGGTGTAACAGTCTGCTTACTGGGAAAAGGTGATGTCACGGACTCGGAATGTGTTGCGGCTGATCTATCGATGATGTGTTTTATGGGCAATGTCATGATATTTTTTGTACATCTACTAACAAATCTAAATTAAACAAGTGTTTTTGTTTTTTGTTTTTCCTTCCTTGGTTGCGCTTTAGTATCCATCTCATTGCGCTATTGTGTGTATGTTTTAATGAATTGTAATAGATTGAGCTTTGATAAGCATGACAGGAACCTAACCCAAGGTTCGCTGACCCCAGTGTGTCAGAATATAGTGGACAACATGTGAGTTTATTAGTGTTCCCATCTGAAGTGGTTTTATTCCCATTAGTAAATCTCAGATTAGCAAGATTAATTGTATGTTACCAACACCTAAGAATTTTTTTTCTGCTTGCGGTATAATATGCAGTTGGGTGATTAGTGTGTAGCTTTATATGGGGTAGGAAGTGTACTACTGATATATCTTTTGGTTAGGAAAAAATATCTGACTGGTCTGGGTCCAACTTGCAGCACCATGAATGAAGAGGTTGTGATGCCCTTCATCCTGCGCTTTACATTTGGTAATGAATATCCCTCATACTGCAGTTCTGTTGCATTCGCATTATTTCAGGCTCGTTAAAGTGTCGATATTGACTTTTAGAATTACTACTTCCAATAGGTAGCACTAGAGTTTTAGTCCTCTTCCTCTCTGAAGAGACAATTTAAATATTTCCCAGAGGAGCATTGCTGTATAGAAGTTTCCTCATTACGGCATGTAAGCCTTGACATGTCATTCTCTGTAAGAAGAAAAGTTACCCTTTGGATCCCAGTCAGATGCCTCACACCCAGGCCAACCAGATGTCACACTTTGCACTGACGAGGGGCACAGTGTCTGCAAATCAAAATTTTGTTTTTGGCTTTTATCCTAAGTTTTTGGCGTTTGGGAGGAAATATGAGATCTCTGAGGAAACCCTAACCCAAACATGGGGAGAACATACAGGCTTCTTGCAGATATCGTTGTTAGTGGGATTTGACCTCAGCATTGCAATGCTGCAGTGCTTACCACTGAGTCACCGTGCTGCCCCAAATATGGCTTTAAAAGTGGCCATACACTAAAAGAAAGCTGTTGGGCTGACCGCTGACTCCCTTATACACAGAAATGCTTGGCTAGGCTGAACGCCCCAGTGTTCCCAGAGTGAGCCGCTGCCAGACTTCTCTCTGTGGCTTATCTCTCCACCGAACAAAAGGACCGATAGGCTATTGAAGAAATTCCAAAGTCTGGATCCTTCTCTACCCTGACATCACTGGTGGAGACAGACCGAAAAGGCCCACAGTTCATGAACAATATATGGGCCATTTGCAGTCCAGTAGCTCATCATAATGCAAACTTCAGCCTACTTTTTGGAGGTGGAAAATGGGCCCTTGCACAGGTTGCATCAATGATATGTCCGCCCGCGACTGACATCATCTCTTGGACAGCCCCCATAACACATTTGACAACCAGCTGATCTCCCAGAAATCAGCTGGTTCGTCTGACTTTTATCAAACTATGTATGTGTGCCTTAACTGTCAATCCACAGTTAAAGCAGGAAGAGCAGCTCTGGAGTTCAAAGTGCTGCACTAACTGTGAATTGAAAGTTAAGCCTCCCTTCATATACACTTTAGATTAATTAAAACACAAAAAGAAAGCACAGAATAACAAATGTGCAAAAATGCCCTGCAGTAACAAATATGACAATAATCAGCAAGTGCTGGTAAAAAGATGACAACAAATACAGGGTATTTAGTTGATACTTTTTTTGCAAAAAAAGTGTATACCAAGCTGCTCCACCGCCTCAAGGTAACCCTTAATGGAGCAGTCCCTATCTAATGTATTTAAAACCTGAACATATGAACAGTGTCTAAATGAAGAGGATTAAGACAGGCGCTTCTTAGTATGGGCACGTGGTGTAAGACAGCTCTTTATGTGCACGTCACACAAGAGAGGGGTGGGGACTCAAACCATGCAAAAGCAAGGAAAAAATGGATTAAAAACACATGTGACATGCACCCTGAATTTGTTGTCATCTTTTTACCAGCACTGGCTGATTATTGTCATATTTTTTACTGCAGGGCATTTTTGCACATTTGTTATTATGTGCTTTCTTTTTGTGTTTCAGTCAGTGGGTGGTGTGAACACTGTCCGACTGACTTGTTCACATTTGTGCATGTCACATCTGTTTTTAATCCACTTTAGATGAATTAGTTGAACCTGTCAATTTTGGGGTGGAAAGTGGGTGAATCGTCAATCATCTAATATGTATGGGGGCATTAACTTTCATTGATAATTGGAGCTGAACTTTGTTCTCCAGAGCTGCTCCTTCTTCAAGTGATATGCTGTGCAATATAAAGGCATCCATTGACATAAGATAAACACTTGAGAACACCTTCCTTTAGTGAGCTTTTTCCTTACACCTTGTGTATAGATTACTAGCTGTATCCACCTCATTGCACAATTATTTGACTAATTGAGTAGAGGCACAATTGTCATTTATTGACCATTTCCATTTAAAATACTGCATGGCACGGCGCCGCTTCTTAAACTCGAGTCAAGAATTAGAAATCCATTTATTTTGTGCTCGTTGGATAAGATTCGTACCGGTTACTACCGTCTGACACTTGTCAATACACACAAAAAAAGAAAAAAATCAATATATCCCTGGAGAAGCATGCGGTTAAATGAGGAAAGCGATATCGAGCATCTAGAGTACAAGGTTTGATTATTCACCATCCCGACCGCTTTGAGATGGAAAGTTCCAGTCTGTTATCTGTGCCAGATCTCCGAGTATTCTGGGTCACTTCACGTCTTCTGGTTAAATAATTCCCTGTGCCGTCTGGCATCCCGCAGATTCTGATGGTGACTCTAGTGTGAGGCTTCATACACTCAGCAGAATAAGAAAACTTCTACTTTTAAAGGGGACGTTTCATCGAAGACATGAACATGTGTGACCTGTTCTCAAAAACTGGGTTTTATATTCCTCTAGAGCGGAGATTCCTTGTGTCAAACTTTTGTACCGGAAACATAAGAGCGGAATTGATTTTTATGGATATATTTATAAATGTATTACTAATACAAACCTTTTGATATATTACTATATATGATATCTTTAAGGCTGTGTGCCCACGTTGCTTTTTTTAAGCATTTTTTGTGTGTTTTTCAGGGTCAAACCACATCAAAAACGCTTAAAAGAAGCATCCCATTCATTTTAATGCATTTTGGCCTTTTTGTGCCAATGGATGCGTTTTTTACTGCTAAGGAAACGCTTAGCGGTAAACAACGCAGCATGTTCATTAATTTCCGTTTAGGTCTGCGTTTTTGGCTATTTCCTATAGTCCAAAAGATGCACGGAAAAAAACGCATCAAAGACGCGCTTTTTTTGTGCAAAAAAAGCGCAAAAATCGCGGAAAAAAAACGCGCGTTTTCTGGGAAGGAGACCCGTTTCCTGAGCGTTTAAAAACGCTAACGTGGGCACATAGCCTAAATGTTTTTTTTTTTTTTCAAGCCTTTAAAAATTGAGTTTCCCCCTTTGTAAATTTGTTAGGGAATACCGTAACTTGATTGTTGGGGTACTGACCACTGGGACGCTAAGCGATCCCGAGAACAGAGTTCTAGAATCTGGGCTCTCAGATACCTGTCGTGAATGGATAGGAGGTGAGCGTGCTCAACTACCGCTCTGTTGATGGTCTACTGTTGGAGAAAGCCGTGTTCTGCTATCGCCGGGCGTTCTGTAGACAAATGAATGGAGCCGAGGTTGAGCGTGTTCACCTCCACTTTATTCAAGATGGGGCTTTACTGAGCCCAGGTCCCTGTTCTTGAGATCTCTATTCCTATCTTGCTATTTTTGGAATAGCCCTTTAAAGTATTAACACTGCATAAAATACAAGAAAGCACAGTTTTGGTTCGACAGCTGTGTCTGTAGATAATCACCCACAAAAAGGTTATTGGTTTCCCTTTTCTGTATAAATCTAATATACTCGTTTGTCACCTCTATCAGGAGAAGCAGCGTTACGGAGCGATCCCAGGATGCAGCCTCTTCCGATGCCTTCACTCACCAATCATCGGACGGGCCCTCCGCCTATCAGCCCCAAAAGGAGGAAGTGCAGCATGGACCAAGGAGATGATGAACTAGACTGTGAAAATGACCATGTCTCGAAAATGAGCCGGATGTTTTCCCCTCACTTGTAAGTACCTCTTTAATATTAATGTTGAGCTTTCCAAACATCTTGAGGAAACTGAAAATCTTAACTCCTTGCTTATTGGCACTTGGTTTACAGTTCATGAATCTTGTAAGGGTTCCAATTCCTCGGAGGCTTCGCTAACCTGTAGAAATGTGGAATTTGGTCAAATTGCACTCTTCCGTGCCAAGATATTTTTGTCCTCTTAGAAATGGCTGTGTGTATGTATGTATACATTACATTTTGTGGCCAACATACTTGAACTATAAAAATATTCCATCGTTGTGGTCTTTGTACGTAGAGACTTGTAGGAATTAGGATAAAGTCCTCAGAATGGGATCCTCAACAATCCCAAATTGTATATTATACATAATTATTTATAAAAAAAAAAATGCTGTTCTGGCAATCTGGATGGTTGTGGTATCTGTGATGGTGGCCTTTCCATGGCCACCCAGGTTGTGAAGGGTTGACGACAATTGGTATGCTTGGCAATAATTTAAACATGGGCAGAAACAAGACCCTTACACTCCTCCTCTCTTATGGATTAGACCCATGTCTGGTATCAGTTACCCAGTAAATGTATCTTGCACCAAATGTCACCCTGGTCCAGTTTGAGGCCCACCGACTTCACCTCCCTCCCACCCTTCCATACGGTGGCACAGCTGCTCAGCTGACACAAGGAGCCCCTGCAGTTGTCACCAGTGGTTTTTTTTTTTTTTTTGTTTTTGAAGCATACGTCTTCACAGGAAGGCCTCTGTGGATGAATAAAGCCAACCAACAAATGTTCGGGGCAGGAGACGCCGTCACGCAGCCCCTTGAATGTTTCTTTGTCTTGCTGGCATGAAGCTGGATGTCAAGATGCCGCTCATTCCTTTGTGAAGGAAGCGATCAAGGGTCATTTGATAACTGAGAACTGTGCTTGGCTGTCGGAGTTCCAAGCGTAGAGCCACATTCCGGGCATTCCTCGGCTTCTGGCCTGCTCCCATCCATCATAGGACAGGCAGTGTTTTATTTATCCTGAAATAAATCATGGCAGTGTTAGTCACAGACTGGGCCGGCAGTCTGCAGCCCAGGAATGTGTTACAAATTGGCGAGCCAGAGCCCAAGGTAGCGAAACAATAAGGGCTCAGAACCAAGACAACTAGCCGTATTTATATTTTTTGCCTTTACGCAACTGTTGACATTCCTCCACCATGTGTCTCCTTCCAAGGAAACAAGCAATGGCGTACAAGAGGGTTAACAGAGTAGTAACCCTTTACTACCCCTTTATTATTCAATCTCTTTTTTTTGCCCCTATTACCAGTTTGCTATAATGTATTATTTAATTCATCGAGATTCTTGTAATACTGTGACCGGAACATTTGATTTCCTTATTTATGTAAGGTTTGTTTTTGGCAAAGGCCTCTGAAATTGTGACTACTGTGGTATCCCATCCCCTTGTCACCTTCTTGGACAGTTGGGTATGCCCATTTTTCTTGCAGACTTTTTTATTATTATTTCTTTTTGGAGCATCATTGATTCCACGGTGCCGTACATGAGGAGGGGTCACATACAGATAAAGTACAGAGAACAGCCTAACCATGACAGAGTGGAACGGAAGGGAACCGGACCCTGCCTCCATGGGCTTATAACTGAGATTCTGATTTGGCTTTTATCCTAAGATATATTGCAAGACTCGTTAAAAGGGTCGATAGTGACTTGTAGGATCTCTACTTCCAACAGGTGGCGCTATAGAGTTCATACCCTCTTTACCTCTGAAGAGGCAATTTGCATATTTCTAACACCCTAATCTGTAATTTATTTATTTTTTTTGTTCCCCGGTCTAAAAATATTTAATTTGATATGTGACATGGACAATATTTGCGATGTCTGAATGAATGAATGCAGCAAAGAGAAATGGGTCCACAGCCAACATGACTATTTCATATTTTGCCCTGTTTTTTGTGCATTTGTAGATTCCTGATGACATTTTATTTCTGGACCTGGTCCGGAATTTTGCAGGAATTTAACCCAGAACCCAAATATCCTGGTTGTTTTTGGAACTTTTACCATTGGCTCATTTGAAGCACAACACATATGTGTGTATAATATATATATTAATGTGTGCCATTTATCTGATGTGTATGTGCCGTATATGTGTATGATGAGTGTGTGTGTGTAATATAGGTTGGTGTGTAATTTTGTAGCACAGTAAAATAGACATTTTTTGTATATGTATAATATATATCTGGTGTGTGTGTGCATATGTATATACCGGTATAATATATAATGCGCATGTATGTAATTACATATTTATTATCATTATTGTGTGTGATTTTATTTCTTGGGGTCTGCAGTGCTTCCATTTCTTTTTGGCTCAGATTTCCAGGGTCTTCTGTCCCACTCTTGTCCCATCGTTTAGCTTGATGCATAGTTAATTTCTGATTTTTTTTTTTTAACCTAGTTCTGTAGGCACACAAACGCTACTGGGGCACTGCGGCTTTAAATGGAGGTCTAGGCCTGACCTACAGTTGTGTGGTTTTCTTGTTTGTCAGACTGGAGCCATTTTCTCATTTTCACAGTTCAACTGAAAACAAAGAGCCCCTTATCCTCTCCAAACGCTCCGCTCTTAGGGCTGACATCAGCCTTTTCCCAGCAGGCAGTGTTTTAAAATTAAGAGTCCTCTCGCAGATCAGGGAACGGGTCACGCACCCTTTTCTGTTGGCAGTCCCCTGCTTGCCATGTCTGCCAAAAACAACCGTGGCAACTAAAGCCCATCTCGTCGTCTACCGTGCCGCAATACTGTGTACGTGACTTGTGCCTCCAGGGTGGTACCCCTGCAGATGGCTGCCGTACAATATAACCTCCTCTCTGGGCTTGAAAATCCCCATTTCCCCTGTCTAGAATGTTTCTGTTACAAGCACAGTTAGTTCAGCTGTGTCTAAAGTCGCAGGTGGACGCCGCTAGACATCCAGTGGTTTTATCCCTTTTGGATTCTATAAAAGAACAAAAAGATTTCCTTGGCTGGAAATTCTGGTCTTCATCCAATGCTGTACTGAAACGTCTGGTGATTTTGTGAAACATGTCACCTGATGTCTTGGCGCACAGGAGAATAAGATGCTGATCGCGGGTCCGGCCTCTCTGAATAGATTACAAAGTAAAGGTCCCAGATTGGGGTCAACGATTCAGTAGGAGCACAACTAGATTTCCAAGACTAAAGAGCTTTCATTCACTTTATTATTTATTTTAATGATTCAGTTGTTGCTCATTTTAAAGAATATTAAACCGGTGGAATAATTTGTATTATTTAGGAGCACACTGCTCCCCAGCTTCACCGCTTGTTTAGGCGGCTTTAACTCTACAGCATCGAAGGACCACCTGAGCACTGACGCTGGGTGGACCCTCCTATGTGACCAGAGGTTATAAAGGATATATACTTTTGTTTTTTTCTTTCTCTACGAATCTAAAAACTGAAAGGAAGGTAGTTTCTAACTGCCTGGCTCTGATCTCCTCCGGCACAGAGCAGTCACAGACCACTCCTGTCGGCGATTCAGCAGCTTCACTTCCTGAGCTTCTGCTCTGTTGAATGGGGCATGACTGCTGACATCATGCTGATTGACAGCCATCTCCCCATTACCTAACTGCAGGGATTCAGCTGTCAATCAGCATGACATCGGCAGAGCAGGCCAGAAGAAGAAAAGCTGCTCCTGTTGATGTGCGGAATCTGAATCGCCAGCAGGAGCGGTCACTGACTGCTCCGAACCAGCATCGGGAGGAACAGGCAGTAGTTTCCTCTATTAGCAGCTATCTGCTCACTAGTTTTTAGTCCAGTAGTAAAAATAATAAATTGGCCTGTATTGTGTTTGATAGGCTTCTGTATCAAAACTTCCTGGGGCCAGATTCAGACTGACTGCCGATCTCCTGACCCCTAACTTGCAAACTCCTACATGGCTGTCAGTACAGGCCAGGAGGGCCGCGATCAGTCCGCATTGGTGTTGGGATATACCGCAAAATATGGCTGTCTGGCGTAAAGATGAGCCAGTCTCTTTGCTTTGCAACCAGAGTTTTTGCCATTTTCTAAAATGCATTGTGAGGCTGAAATCTAATTTCTGATTGGTTGCTAATGGCAACAATGCCCCTTTTTTCCCCTCGATACACATTTTATATACGAGATCTTTTAGGACTTGTGTACTGCTTGGGGGCATGCCAGTTAACATTGGCAGTGTGTTGTGCGCCATCTGCCCTGGCAAGACCTGGTTGATGGTGAACAAAGCTCAGTTTGCTGAATAATGGCCGCTTGCACCTGGCGCTGCCATTATGCTGACAGAGAAGTGGCAGAACAGTGTATCGAAAAAAATACAAAAACGCAAATTCCCCCTTGTGACTTAAGTTGCTCCCAGATGAGGTACAAAGACCACATTAAGTGATTTTTTTTTTTCCCCCATCTTTATTCTTGAGTTAAATTATAACTTTGCTTTAGGCTTATATTTTCACAAAAATCACACAGGCCCCGTTGCCCATGGCAACCAATCAGAAATCTGCTTCTATTTATTAATCTGCTCTGGAAAAATTAAAGCTGCCATGTGATTGGCTATAATGGGTAACATTGGCAATTTTTTTTCGGTTCGGTTGAGGTCTGTGCGCAAAGGTGCCACTTCCACGCCTCGGCCTGTCAACATTCATACAGTATATTGAATCCATACTTTCCAACATTTGGGTCCCCATTCACATGACGGCTAGAAATACCCAGTCATTTTCCCAAAGTGCCCATTTTCCAGCATACTTGCATAAACCCAGCACTTGGAGGGCTCATTGTGGGCCCAATCCTCGACACGGGAATCTGAATTTATACTGTTACTATATGCCAGTATACCCAGCATGTTAAAATGTGTCCTAAAAGAACGACTCTTGGCACCTAACTTTAGGTCGGCACAGTATGCCGTGTTCTGGGCTACTTGCTGAATGTTATAATTACGGGATTCTATGAATTTCCTGGCAAATTTGTTCTCTGGGTGTTCTGGATACTCCGCACACCCTGCCCAGCACTTGTATAGACCGCTGTTGGTATAACCCTAAAAGATCTTTAAAAACACCTTAAAAGTCTTAAAGATTGAAGCACTATACGGTGTAATAATAGCAAAGGAAATCAAGAGGCAAAAAAAAATCCAAATTGGGCTTTATTCACGTGTCCATTTATGTATCTGGCCATCAGTGTGTTTCATTACTAGGATACATGCCCGTAAGGCTATGTTCACACGTTGCAGGGCTTTTTTTTTCTGCAAGCAAAACCTGCTCGAAGCTGCTACAAAAATCCGACATTGCTGGTTTTTTTTGCATTGTTGTTGTGTCTCGTGCATGTTGATACAGTTTAGTGCCCCACAAAAAAAAACATGATGCAATTTCATTAAGGTTTTTGCATAAAAAAAATCTGCAAAACCCGATCCCTGAGTTTTTTTGCTGCGTTTTTGCATTTATTCTTTGCTTTCTATGGGTGAACAAATGCTGAAAAAACACTGGGAAAAAAAAACGCCGAAGGAAGTGACATGCTGCCGTTTAAAAAAAAAAAACAAAAAAAAACGCAGCAGTTTTCCACATCGGTCAGGAAAATAAAGTGCGTGCATGAGATTTCTGAAGTAAATCTCATAACGTTTGCTAGTACTGTAAAACGCAGCTTAAAATGTGCATAAAAAAAAAGCTGCAAAAAAAACGCAACGTGCGAACATAGCCTTCCAGTCTATGGGACTGTTCACACGTCCATCACCCATTCACATCTGAGTCCGTGGGAAAAAAAAAAAAAAACTGCCGGCATTTGGTTGCCAGTTATGTGACATCCCAACGATGTCTGGTTCTTACTGTTAAAAAGCTTGGAAATTTTTTTTGAATTTTTTTTATTTTCTGTCCTCTACCTGGATGCCACACTAATGGTAAAAAGAAAAAAAAAAGATGCACAGACCAGAAATGGATGAAAATCATAACAAGTAAAAAAAAAAAATCAAATGCATTTTTTATGTACTTCAAAAATTCTGTCTCGCGCATCGTTGTAATTCATCCGTGCAGTTCATTTGTGTGTTGTCGTTGAGCCCAGTACCCATCAGCACGTTGTCAATATTTCATGCTGAATCGCTGGTAACGGCCTAACACTTGCCCACTCATAATGTCTTGGATGTGGAGAACACTCAGAGCTAACCATGAGAAACTGGATTAAGAAATGGAGGGAGAAAAAAAAAAAAAAAAAGGGTCCTTGGAAGAGGAGGAGGAGGAACCGGTGTTCAGACTGTAACGAAAGAGCCCCATAAATTGAAGTTTTCATTTTGCACATTTCCCAGATGTTTCCTGAGGTTCGTCAGATGTAGCATTTACTAGAAAGTTGGACTCTTGGGACGATGGTTGTTGTGGAGATTGTTGCTACAGACATTGATTCTTGGGAAAGTTTTTGGAACAACTTCTGCTCCCGTCTCGAGTTTTAATCAATTCAACTTGCAAGCACTAAATGAAGGGAAAAGAAAACCTCGGCTGTAGCAGAGAAATGTATACTGTGACCCACTTTCCAAACCTGTTAGCCAAAGTAAATTGTAGCCTGAACACCCATTTAGTAGGAGGATCCTCCTAAAAATGATGCATCGAGGGGTGTAACCGTAGATGGTCATTTTTCCATTTAGGAGAAGTCCTGTTCTATAAATGTTGCGTGATCAGATTTGGCATTGTGACCCAGGAAATTTTGGGTGATACTTCGGATGACCTGTTTTTGAAGTCCTGATTTTGCTGGCAGGGTCACCTTTTACTGGCGCTTAACAAATCCTAGTTATTGTACTAGATGGTGGTCAGAATAAATGATTGTTCAGCCAACAGCTATCTCCCCAACACAGATGAACACTTGGACCGGCGCTCTTCTTCTCTGGGAGAGTTGCTGTGAGCCGCTGAAATTCGGCAAGCTGGAATGTTCTCTTCTGCCATCGACCTCGATTGGCGGTAAGTTGGGAAGACCCCATAAAATTCAAACTGTTGGCTGATTTCTCCAATTGCTGTGGCTTCCACTGACTCTTTAGTGTGTGTATAGTGCACAACCCATTTCAAGCACCATTCAAATGTGACAATAATGCAATATTAACATATCTTGATCGGTACTGCTGGACTTTAAATACACAAAAGCCACACACAATTTCCTGCGCATGATATTATGGTCTAGTTCCCCGTTCTTTGGAGCGGTGGTAGTTCTAGTAGTCATGATCAGCATACTGTTGCCTAGTCTATCCATAAACCGTTTACTCCTAATGTAACAAGTCATTATTTGAGATCTCTGCTTGCAGTCTGTGGCCAGAGACTGTTATATTTAGCACTGATCCCTCACTGATCATGTCCCGCGGATGCACTGTAACAAGCCATGCAGCTGTGCGAGCAGCACCTTTTCAGGATAGGACTTTAACATTAGAGTTTACTTTCATGCCTGCACGAAACATAAAAACCTGGTGAAATCTCAGCTGTTCCTCCATCCTGTTAGGAGGCATCAGAGAGGACTTTTACTTTGACATGGTGCTTACCAGCCCGTTTTGTGCAGAGCGGAGCGCTTGCCAAGTTTGTGAGGCCCAAGGCTCTCTGGTGGGAGGACGCTGGGTTGTCTCCATGCTCTTTGGCAATGATTAAAGTGAGGTTAGTATTGTAAAAAAAAGTCTTTCATTTCATTCCCTTATCCTATATACTTCTCTGTTTCATCCCAGATGGTAATTTCATATTCCCATCTGCAGTTCATTTAAACTGTGAGACGGCAAACTGGGATTAGTGTCCGGTTATATGGGAAAAGGGTATACAGCGGTAGGGCTGGGGGTCATACTTATAGATTAAAGGGGACCTGTCACCGGGAGTATGCAGTCCGATCTGCAGGCACAATATTATAGAGGAGGGGGAGGCTGAGCAGGTTGATGTAGAAATGATGAAAACATAATCTTTTCTCACAACTACATAGTAATCTACTCTGCGCCCCTTATTTTATGACATGATGTCTGCAGATTGGACAGCATTCTCATGGTGACAGGTTCCCTTTACCTTTCTAGGAATTGGTAACAATAAAATACCTGTAGTATAATTACTAGTCATTAATTTTTATAAAGCTAGTGATACAGACATGTCACTTTCTCCGCACTACACGTGGAGGGACGATAGTGAATGACAGACCCCACATTACATATGGAGGGTAAGTAGAGTGTGACAGAACCCCACACTATATATGGAGGGTAGGTAGAAAGTGACAAATCCCAGCCCTACACATGGAGGGCGGGTAGGGAGTGGCAGACCCCCGCATTACACATGGAGGGAAGATAGAGTGACATAACCCCGCACTGCACATGGAGGACAGGTAGAGTGTGACAGACCCCCCGCACAACATATGGAGGGGCAAGTAGAGTGTGACAGACCCCCGCATTATACGTGGAGGGTAGGTAGGGAGTGGCAGACCCCCGCACTACACATGGAGGGAAGATAGTGACAGACCCCTGCACTAGACATGGAGGTAAGGTAGAGAGTGACAGACCCTGCACTAGACATGGAGGTAAGGTAGAGAGTGACAGACCCTGCACTAGACATGGAGGTAAGGTAGAGAGTGACAGACCCTGCACTAGACATGGAGGGAAGGTAGAGAGTGACAGACCCTGCACTAGACATGGAGGGAAGGTAGAGAGTGACAGACCCCCACACTACACATGGAGGACGGGTAGAGAGTGAGAGACCCCCGCACTACACATGGAGGACAGGTAGAGAGTGGCAGACCCTCGCACTGCACATGGAGGACGGGTAGAGAGTGACAGAACCCTGCACTACATATGGAGGGAAAATAGAGAGTACCTTCCCTTCATATATAGAGTGGGGTCATAGCGGCAGATCACGCAGTGTACATCAAGGGCAGTGAGAATGTTCCAGACCTCGTACTATACACAGAGGACAAGTAGAACATGAGAGACCCTGCACTGCACATGGAGGGACATGTATAGAGCGACAGACGTGCACCACACATGGAGAGCTCAGGTGAAGACCCCGTACACTGACGCCAGTTTGTGCAGGGCTGTATCTTTGTTCCTACAAACCTTGACTGCAGGTGAGATGGCACCATAGATAGAGGACTCCAGTGATGTTTCTCTCCTGGAAGTGATGTGATCGCTATTTTGGCTGTAAAATGATGTATGTGTGTGGATGGGATGGATGAAGTGAGCGTTTAAAGCATGTAGGGTAAATATATAGTTTGGTCTGGGGTCTGAATAAAGTCTAGGGTCTTTTATATGAGCCAAACTCTTCACAAATGCTACTGTTGGTCAGGTAGGCCTCCAGAGTTGTCACCACACATGAGGAAATACACAACTTCTTATGCCAATATGAAGGCGGTCTTTAGGACTTGGGTCACCACATGTTATGTCAATGGAGGGCAGGACCTCCAAATGGCGGTACCTAGTATTGCTCCTCTTGAGCCACTGGCCTTACGTAAACAGTGAAGGAGGCCATCTGTTGCCAGTGTGGTCATCTATTTGATGATGAATGACAAGGCAACCTAATGTCATGCATTTCTTCTTTCTGCAGAACCAAGGGGCTTAATGGAGATTACAGAAAAGATCCACGGGACCGAAGTCGCAGCCCAATAGAACGAGCAGCGGCTCCAACAATGGGTTTACATGTAAGTCATATGTATTCCTCCATTCCCCCTGTCAGCATGGATCAGCCACTGGCACTCACCAAAAACAGCGATCTGTCCAGAAATTTCGGCATAACGCCCAGCATGAGTCCCGTGGAACGACAACAGGTAATAAACGTTTTCCGTGATTTTCATGTTTAGATTTGTGGTTTATATGACATACGTGGGTTCAGTGTTATAGTTTGACTTTTTAGTAAGAGCACATGTCAGGGCCGGGACCTGACCACGAGACACTTCTCTCATTTTATGTCATCTGCTATGGTAAGGCGTATCCTCCTGGCCAGTAGCCGTGCGCTATAGCTGAACATCCCCACTGAGGTCCTCTGCCCTCTATGTTCTGGAGTTAGATGCCTGGTAATTACAATGTCCCGCTGCTTTCTGTGGAAGTAAACTAGAGTCCGAACACTAAAATACATGCCTTAAAGGGAATCAGTCATTCAGTTGATGCTGCCCAAACCTCAGGCATCATGAATCACACTGGTATATTATTCTCTGAAACGGCCTGGCTTTTCACAGAAAACATACTTTGAAATTCCGACCTGGTACCATAGCAAAAGATGAGACTAATCCAGTTCTGCCACTGGCCGGCTCTTCCCAGTGTTGCTAGAAGTTATTGACAAGTCTTTCCCTATTGATATGTCAGGGAGAGAGCTGTCAATCACACCTATTAGTGCTGGGAAGAGTCGGGCCGACGTTGAACTAGTCTCATCTCTGGCTATGGTTCCCAGCCTGATCTTCAAAGTATGTTTTTGCTGTAAAGCTTGGGCGTCTCAGAGAACATTATACCTCTCTGCAATTGAACAACCATGCTGTGATTCATGATGCTAGCGGTTTGGGCAGCATGAATCGCCTGACTGGTTGAGGAAGAAAAAACCTTGTTTTGAGGTTTCGCTAAAGTAACATCTTGTTTATACCTCTGAAAGTTTAGATGACCACTGTGGCTTGTGATTGCGTGCAACGGTCAGATTACGTAGAACCACGCATCATCAGAAAGCATCCAATGACGCGCTGTTTAAATCACCTGACCGCTGCAGCCAATCATATGATGCAGCTTCCTGTGGCTGGTGCGGAACACAGAGCTACATGTGTTTGTGAAATGTACCTCCTATTTCTCTCCCTGGAAGACACGGCCTACCCTTGCACGACTGTGGTGGCAGTGTCGAGGAGTTTGACACTTTGGATTACTCAGAAAATTACAGCTGATCTCAGCAGTGGAGGGACATTCAAACAAAAAAGGATTGTCTTAAAGGGTTGGTTCACTTTTTCTGTACCTAAGGTTACACAAACTGGATGAATTCCCCCTTGTTTTACCTTGTATTACAATTCTACTAGGTGCCTTCCTGGCACATTTTCCATTGCTGAATCTTTATTTGGAGCGTGCGCCCGATTTAGTTATTTTTTTCTTCTTTTCTTGTATAAGAACTCTCTCTTTTTAGGGATTATGGCTCTATGTTTAGCTTGTACTATTAAGCACTGAAAATACTGTTTTCTGATTAAATCACAATTCTATTAAAGAAAGTTGGGATTACAGTTGGCGCTGGCAGCTCTTCGGGAAACGGGTTCTGCAGATCGCGGCCATAGTACGGTCTTGTCAAATGTGGGTTCAATCTACTTCTAATTCTCCATGTCTTGTAAAGCAATGGAAGATACCCAAAGTATAATGAATTTCTAAGCTTAGGGTGTGCATGATAGTGATGTAATTTATCTGTAAATTACAGGGTTAATATTTCTCTTCTCTTCATCATAGAACCGACCGTCAGTGATCACATGCGCTCCACCGAGCAACCGGAACTGCAACCTTTCTCACTGCCCAGTTTCCCACAGTGGTTGCGTTTCAGCCGTGCCGGCAAACTTCAGGCGGCCATCGAACAGTAAGTTATAATTCAGTATATGTTATAGAATTGTCCTGCTTTGGCCATTTACTGTATTTATGCTTGATCTTCAGTACTTTTTCCTGGCTCAGCTATTACCCCTGACCTCAGAAGCGTATATATCTATTTTGTTTGATAGAACCCTCAAAATCTTATTTTAGTGCTTAACTTTGAATATTCTTCATTTCAGAAGATTTATCGATTAATCTGGAACCCTTTTTAGCTCCATATTCTTTAGATATTTCTGTGCCATCAAGTGTTGAGACTTTACTAACATGGAAACCCATTGTGCTCTTTCTCCTTATCAATTCAGCTTTAACCGCTTGTGACCCTGTGGTAGAAGAACATTTTCGTCGAAGCCTCGGCAAGAATTACAAAGAACCTGAGCCAGTAGCAAACTCTGTGTCCATCACTGGCTCGGTGGATGATCACTTTGCCAAGGCACTTGGGGAAACCTGGCTCCAAATCAAAGCGGCCAAGGATGTAGTGTCCAGCAGCCCCGAATCTGCGTCTCGAAGAGGCCAATCTTCTCCTTCCTCTCACATGGTCAACCATAATCACTCCCCATCTGTACTATCATAGATTGAATCTCTATGAGATCAGGAGCAGCTGCTTTCACTGGGCTTCGAAAAAAATGCTAAAGATTAGGGGAAGGGGAGTTAATGTTTCTGTGTACTCGCTTGGCACAAAGTGGAGGCCTGTAAAAAATCTTCTAGCAGGAACTATTGTCTATTTGCATTGTAATGTAGCAACCTATTTTCCTGCCTCTGTTACCAAAGAACCTCTAATGCAAGCCTGCTACCCACTGACTGACCCACCACCGAACCCACTCGTTGTTGCGTCACACCAATTGGTTGATCCAAATGCTTTTTTTTGCTTACCAGCTTATAGAACTAGTGCGCTTTGTGCATTTTTACTCCATGTTTCATTTTTCTCTTGGGTTGTATCTTTATGTATATACTTGAAAAGAACTGTCATGTCTGATTTGCACTATTACGAGAGGATCAAGACTTCTTGTGACTGATATTCAGAGGGCAAACTGCTCAGATATGTCACTTGTGGATGCAGATATTTTGTCGGGCAAGCCAGTTGCTTACAATGGTGCAGTTTCCTTTACCAATACTTTGCCGTTCCACCGCTGTTCTCTACGCTCAGCACCAGTGATGGTGTGTGGACTTGACATGTATCCACTGCAGCCAATGACCATCCGACACAGAGGTTTCTGCTGAAGGTTGAGATTGACAGCAGTGGCCACATGCTTTGAAGTCTGGAAAAAACAGTGGTCTATTGGTATGAGTAGTAGAGCGTCTTTTGTCATTTTTATAACATCATAAGACCTTTTTAGATATGGGCTTTCGCCTTACCACCAAGGTTCCCACAGTGCACTCTTTGAGCTTGGCAAAAAAAACAGGAAAAAAAGACCTGGACTTGTGCACAATTATTAGACAAGTGAGTATTTTGACCATATTATCATTTTTATGCAGATGTCAGATGATGTGTAATGAGGGGGATACAAGCGCTTTATCACGGTGTGCAGAATTATTTAGCAGCTTGCTTTACTCAGGCAAAATTGGCCAAAAAAGATATAACATTTTTTGACTATTTGAATCTGTTAAAAGTCTTACAGAGGATGCAGCACTTTTCAAATTGCTAAGTTAATGGTGCATGATCACAGAACCAGCCACCATGTTGACAAAAAACGCATGTTAACTGCCAAAGATTTAAGAAGAATCAAATGTGAAGTGTCCAGGAAGCTATTATCCTCCACTGCTGTCATATCATAGAACCACAACCTACCCGAAGGCTCAGAACTACAAGTTGTTCAATGCTCAGATATATGTCCGAGGTGAGGAAGACTGAAACACGACCACCAATGAACAAGACAATATGTCAAGCCTGGGCCAAGAACTGGCTGGCCAAGCAGTAGGGACTTTGATGCATTTTCTTGAAAGATGTAGACTTGTTCTTCCTGTACGACTGCTTGAATTAAATGTCTTCTGAAACCTGGCCATAGGTTTGGCTATACATTTTGAGTCCATCTTCAACCTGAAAAGGTCCAACTAGCTCATCTTTAATTCTACCAGCCCATAGCAATACCTCCCCTCCAACTTGCTGGAGTCTGAAATGACGTGGAGCTTGATGCCCATTACTGACCCAGCCATGGGCTCATCCATCTGGTCTGTCAAGAGTTGCTCTCATTAGTCCATAGAATCTTGGAACAATCTGTCTTCAGATATTTCTTAACCTAGTCTTAATGTTTCACCTCCTTTGTCTTGTCCAGTGGTGGTTGGTTTTCAGCCTTCCTTACTTAGGCCATGTCTTTGAGCTCTGAACA
The DNA here is from genome assembly GCF_039654945.1 of Dendrobates tinctorius. Classification (NCBI taxonomy): domain Eukaryota; kingdom Metazoa; phylum Chordata; class Amphibia; order Anura; family Dendrobatidae; genus Dendrobates; species Dendrobates tinctorius. The sequence goes on along the minus strand of NW_027361706.1, from coordinate 17,710,998 downwards.
CCTTACACTTCTAGGCCTCCAAGGAGGTTCCTGGTCGCTTCAAGATTGACTCTTCACGTCCCCTCATTACACATCATCTGATCTGCTTCATCCAAACTTATACAGTTTGGAGTTGGACCATCTGCATAAAAAAGATATTGTCAAAATACTCACTTGCCTACTAATTGTGCAGGCAGTGTCGTTCTGCGCGAGTTGTCGGGCAGCATTCTAAACATTGGCTTAGCTCGCAAAGTTGCTGCATGCACAATGTTTAAAATAGGTCAACTTCTTGGATGCCATCATTAAGGACTAGGAAGGTCTGGAACAGAGCGTATCGATGAGGCTTTTTGTCGGCTTTCGCACCTGGACTGCAAGTCAGACACCAGGGTTCTGCAGTTTTCAAGCACAGAGGTCTGAAAGAGTAATAGTGCGTTGCGTGCATTCTTCATGATAAAATAGCTGGTAACTATTAATTTCAAGACAAGATCAGAATACGTATTATTCTCCTCAGATTTAGTTTATTTTTATCAGTATAGTCCTCTGACATACTTACTGCTGGTACAGTTGTACTCATGTAATATTATAATTGCGGTAACCAGCTAGAGCCTCCGGACAGGCGTTGGTAAATCTGTTTAATTAATTCTGATAATGTGTGGTACAGGATGCTGTGTATCTCTGCTAAGCAATTGGCTACGGTTGCTTCTGTTTGTGTCTTATGTTTTCTAGATCGACGGCCAAACAAGATTAGATTATATTGACCTTACCCCTGAAATCTGGCAAATTAAAGTTTTGGAGTGAGTTTAAAGGGGATCTGTCAGCAGGTTTTTGCTATGCAATCTGAGAAAAGCATGATGCAGGCATACATATCCTGATTCTAGCGATGAGACACTTACTGGGCTGTATTTTGCTTTTTCAATACAATCAGTGTTTTATTAGCGGGAGATTATCACTACAGGACTAGTTATTTTGTACCTCCTGGTCCAACCATGCCCCCACCACGGACTGACTGCTTTCTGTGTCAAATTTTATATTCGCAGGAAGCAACCAATGAGGGGGTGTGGGCGGGGTTAGACAAACAACTCTGCAGCAGAGAAAACAATGATTTTTATCGTAACTGCTGCACCCAGTAATCTAAGTGACACATCACAGGAATCGGGGCCTCTGTCCCTACACCATGCTGCTGTCAGATTACACAGTGAAATTCTGCTGACAGATTTCTTTAATGCTTTGTGCAAGTTGGTGTCGCACTTACATTCCTTTTTTTTTTTTTTAATGACTCAATTTTAATTTTTGCCAGCTGTAAAATAGCTCCAAACCTAATTTTTTTTTTAATTAACCTGCTCAGCTTTTTTTTTTCCTACATTTAACATCCATACATTCCAGCCTCCTTGTGAAAACATTGTGATATTTCATATACAAGTCTATATATCTCCCTCTATTTTAAATATACACCTATTACTGTTTTAACCTTCACAGTGCAGGAGCGACTGACTCCATCTAGAGAAATTTTGTTTGTAACGGGCCCAGTCACGGCGTGTGTGGCCCCTTCCCTTGCCACAAGCTGCTCCATGGAGTGATATTGCCGCCATGCAGGTGGCATATATTCAATATTATCCCAAATTCAGACATTTCACTGCTATGTTATTGGCTAGTCCACGCTTTAGCGTCTGCCATTCAACGTAGAAAGAAAAGGAAAAAGCCGGGGAAGAGAAAAACAAAAAACAAAACACTTTTAAATGAACACTTTTTTTTATATAGGTAACTTTAAGACCATCATTACGCTGTGCGTAAAGAATGTACAGAAGAATTTGTAGGTATTTTTTTGAAGAACAATTAATTTGTTAATGATATGTAGCTATTTAATTTGCCCTTTCTTTAATTGTAATCATAGCATTCTGGGTTTGTTTGTTTTTCTTTTTTTTGTTTGGAATAAAAAAGTTGATTTTTTTTTTTTTTTGTAATTTTCCTCTTGTTTTAGATGTGTCTGTAGTACAGTGATGTGCAGGTACACTTGTATTCTGTAGAAACGCTGCATTAATATTGGATAGCCACTAGCATGTTGTTGCTCCAGTCTTGAGTAGTTTGGAGGTGGACTCTGTGCAAAGTGAACGCATTGCTGCTCGTTATCCCGGACGGAAGTTGTTTTTTTTTTGTTTTTTTTTAAATAAAAATTTAAAAAAAAAAAAAAAAAGAAATGACGAAGAAGACCCGTGGACTCAATTTGGGGTTTTCTCTCTTTTTGTAAGTGTCCTGGGCAGAAAGGCAATCTGATCACTGCAGCCGTGCAGAAGATGTGACTCTCACCGTAACAATCTCATATTTGTGTGTGTGTGTATATATATATATTGGAGGGAGGGTTTTTCGTATCTCACGTGACTGTTGCCCTATCTGAGATAGGCGCGTCGTGTGCAGCACAGGCGGTCAAACCTTAGACACTAATATAAACCGGAGCACTCGGCTGACAAACGTTGTTATTGTGTTTGTTTGTTTAACCCATAGCACATTTTATGGCCGTACGCAGATCATTACGTAATATCTGACTGCACATCCGTGTCGGCTAATTCTGCTATTAAATATTGGTAATGTGTTGTGTAATGTCGCTGGTTCTAATATACGTCTACATGTGGAAAAAAAATAATGAAACTTGGAAGAGTTAAAGTGACCCTCCAAAATGCACTGAGAAGCAGCCATACTTTTTTCCTGACACCCTCTGGTTAACTTCCCTATTAAAATTGGTGATCTGGTCCACCTGCAACCAAGATTGGCACAAGCAAGGGGAGTAGTGACAAGTCTAAACCATACCTCCACAGCCAAGGGAAGGCTGGGGAGTAGTGATGGGCGGACCTGCTCGGATAAGGTTGTTATCTGAGTGTGCTCGGGTGCTGACAGATTATCTTCGGCGTGCTTGAATACTATGTTCTATTCCTCGCGGCTGCATGTCTCAAACAGCAGGGATTGCCTGTTTGTAAGAAATTCGCTGCATGTGTTGCAACTGTCAGAACAGCCGCGGCAGCACGAACATGCCGAAGAGAACACCTTATCCAAGCACGTTCTCTCAACACCACTGTCGAACGAGACTTACCACTGATCTCCCCGTGTCACTGCTGCAGCCATCTTGGACACAGGAGGCAAGTTTTAGTGAAGGCACGGGTAGGACAGACTCATTTTTAGTTGTTTTTCAGTGCCGGGTTGGACAGTCGCTTTATGGGAGGTTTTTCATTTTTGGAAGCATCACTAGATGTCAGACTACCGTCCAGTTTCGCCATTGGACTTTTATTACACGAACAATCTGGTTTTGACATTTGATTGTCTCCCGTGCGGCTTAGAGGCAACGATCATGTCTTTTCGTAATGAACAAAAGATCCGGAAGCACTAACTTCATTAAGATGTGAATATTACCAAAAATAGATACAATTTCAAAATTTTGTAAAGGAACAAAAAAGAAAAAAAAATTGGGCTCTTGAGATCAATGTGTCCTTGAAAACCAGCGATAAAACTAAAATGTCTGCGTCTCCAGAATGAAACAATCCGCAGGACATTTTCCAACATTTCCATGTTTGTAAATCTGTAATATAGCGTCCTGTTTTGGCCTTGTTTTGTCTGGTAAATGATGGGGAAAAAAAAAAAGTTTGGCAGGCCATCTTTTTTTTTTTTTTTTTTTTTGTTGTTTGTACTTTAAAAGTAGCCTTAAAGAACAATAAAGTGCTCTTAAGCCGCTCCAAGTCTCCGAGTGATTATTTGTCCTCAATCAGTGATGATACGATCTTGAGTCTAGCAGAAATCGGCCTAAAATGTCACACTAAATTTTTGGTGCAAAGTATCGGCATAAATATTACAACTTTCCACCATCTACAGATGTGGCACATTTATCCTCCAGAATCAGCCACTGGGATACATTTTAGGCTGTCTAAATATTACAGTATTAGTAAATCTGTCCAATTCTGTGGTTTTTTTTTTTTTTACCCCAATATTGTTTCTCTTGGTAACTTATCTAATTTCCAGAAAAATGGCAATTTTGTTTTTATACCACTTGTATGAGATTAGTGAAAGATCCTCGTCTCCAGAAACGGCAATTAATGTTTCTATTATTGCAGTGGAGAGACATTTAAAGGGTCTCTGTTACTGCCCCCCCTCCAAAAAAAAAACACACACTTATTTTTGTTGGAGCTAAAATCCCCATAGGAATGTATAACTTGTGTAGATTTTATTAATATTGTTATTATTAAAAATTGTTATTACATATGTAGGAGGTGCTCCTATGCCCGCATGGTGTGGCCAAGGACTTGGTGCACCGTTCCACCCCCTCAATCACAATCCTTATGTTTGACCGTACGCTGTCTGAATAGAGTCTGCGACCGCTCCTAGAATCACACAGTAGTGCTCTGCAGTGTCGGTGTGCGCGCTCACTGCTTCCTCTCCTGTCTGCAGCGGCCGCCCACTACTGAATGAACCTGTGTGCAGTGAGCGGCCCCTGCAGACAGAGGGACGAGCGCACGCCTCAGTAACCTATGCAGGCAGGGCTACGGAATCAATTTGGGCAGGTGAGAAAATTTTAGGGGCCTAGCCCTATCACTAGAGGACTGGTAAACCTGCTGCCATGTAGTCGAGCATATCTGACCTGTGTAGTCACACCCCCACCACTGATTGGCAGCTTTCTGCTCATGTACTCAGTGGTGTGGGCGGGGTTTGAGAGTTCAGCTACTTCTGTAGTTTTGATATAATCTCCTGCTGATCAGTGATTGTAACTAGAGAACTAGTAAACCTTCTGCCATGTAGTCCTCCATATTCATGAGCTCTGTATAACCCCGCCCTCACCAGATTGCACACACAAAGCTGCCAATCAGTGGTGTGGGCGGGGTTATACAGAGCTCAGCAGTCAGAGAACGGCTAGATCTGTAGCAGATAAAACACCGATTTTTATCAAAACGACCAAGCAGCCCAGTAAGTGGATGCAGGGTCTTTGCCCCTAGACTATGCTGCTCTCTAATGGGGTAGCACAAAAACCTAGGTCCATATTTCCTTTAAAGATCCTGTTGAACTTCGCTTTTTTGGGTGTGTTTTTTGCCTCGTATAATCATCTTTGTAAATTCTAAGAAAAGGTTTTTTTTCCATGCAATTAAAGTTACAGAATTTCTGCATATATTAAACAAAAACACAATCAGATTTGATTGCATGATTTCTTTTCTTCTCTACCAGAGATATATTTTAAGGATAGTAAATTGAAAAAGATGTGATTATATATTTTTTTTTTTTAATTCCTGTTGTAGTACAGGCTTTAGCTCATTTCATACCCACCAATATCTAAAATTGCCAAAACTGGGCCATTCCAGGGAGATGGAGCTGAAATGTCCCACGCCGGGCTCCTTCAGGCAAGGTTTGCATAATCTCTGCTTCTTTTGTCCAGATGACGCAACTGTCTCGCCGCTTGTCACGAATGGCACTTGGTTAGGTAGCCACGGCTGGCGCAGGCTTCGGCACTTGGTTACCTAGCCACGGCTGGCGCAGGCTTCGGCACTTGGTTACCTAGCCACGGCTGGCGCAGGCTTCGGCACTTGGTTACCTAGCCACGGCTGGCGCAGGCTTCGGCACTTGGTTACCTAGCCACGGCTGGCGCAGGCTTCGGCACTTGGTTACCTAGCCACTGCTGGCGCAGGCTTCGGCACTTGGTTACCTAGCCACGGCTGGCGCAGGCTTCGGCACTTGGTTACCTAGCCACGGCTGGCGCAGGCTTCGGCACTTGGTTACCTAGCCACGGCTGGCGCAGGCTTCGGCACTTGGTTACCTAGCCACGGCTGGCGCAGGCTTCATTTGTGGCTCAGAATAGGGCAACAAGGAGTCACCAGAATACCTGTAGTGACACTTTACATTATTCAATGGCTCATGGTTTCGTTACTTGGTGATGGGTCCAGTAACGCAATAACGGTCACCCTTAGGGTTAATGGTTTCCCACACTTTTGAACTCCGGGGGGACACATCAGTCTGTATAACACAGCGCTAGCAGAAATGACATAAAAACGAGTCTTTAGAACGATTCTCAAAGGCCGATTCAGAGGAAACAATCGCAGGTCTATTTATAAGCGCTTCACCAATTCAGCATTTCGTTCGGGCAGTTTATTTATAACATTCCCAACAAAACCTCCTTTCACGCGGCATCTGAACATGATAAAAATCCCAATGAGCCTCTTAAGCCATGGAGCCATAACAATGGTCTATTCAGCGGCCTCCATTTATTAATGGTTTCTGACATTTCTGGTACAATCTGACTAATATCACACAAAACACTTCAAATCTTGCACCAAAAAAAAAAAAAATTGGACCCTTTACCTGGTGGTGGCCAAGCAGAATGACATGTCAGAAATGCCCTATACAAACGCAAGGTACAAGTTGTCATCTATGGCTTTACTGGACAAACTACCACTGGGAATGAGCTCCAACTTAGGACGATGTCAGTCTGAATAGGCGATAGACGAGGAATTGGTCTGAAAGGGGGTGGCTAGAGGAAAAGGTCATAGGTTCGAGTCCCCATTGGTGTCTAATGGCTGCAAATCATGCAGCCGCGGGGACTCTGACATATTACTCAAGCCCCCGTGATGCTCGCTCATCGCTAATACTGACCAAATACTGAACGTGTGAGCGGCACCTTAGACTCATAATTTTACCTTGATGGTTTACAAATAGATTTTTTCTTTGCCATGTTTAGTTTTTGAAAAAAAAGCTTTAAAAACACTCCCGAAAACCATGCATCAGAGTCCAATCCGTGTGACTCAGAAAGTGTCTTTTATGAGCTTCCGTATAAAATGGATGAAACACAGAAGACATACCTTTTGTGCTTCAACGTTCCATCCGTTTTTAACTGATCCATCACGAAGAGTCAATGGATAAAAAAAAAAAAAAAAAGTTTACTGAACTAGCCAAAAGTTTTGAGACAAACAAATTTTGGCTTTCACAAAGTTTGTTGCTTCAGTGTTTTCATATTTTTTACTCAGATGATTCTCCTGTTACTGAAGTCCAAATATCAGAATTTCATAAAATTTTGAACTTTTCTTGAAAAATACATCACATTTTTGAAAAGAAAGATTAAAAAAACAATATTGATACTTGACCCTTATTTTCTGCCCTTTGACCTGGCGGCTGGATATCCGCTTCTGGGTCAAAGCCTAACTGAGGAGAGCCCATTCTCATTTAATCAGTGCTTGGAGTTTTATCACAATTTTTGTTTTTCAGTTCTCAAAAAGCTGGAGGACAGTTTCTCAATGGAATTGAAATGTGTAGCGTTGCCTGTCCATAGACCCAAAATTATAATGTTTTGTACTCAGCTATTATATTAAATGTGACATGGTCTTCATCATGGTGGAAAAAGTATTGTTCATCACTTGCTTGCTCCTGGATCATTGGGAGAAAATGCTCTTTATGAATGAAGAATGGGATCTAAACATTCTCTGGCAGTGATCTTAGGCAAAATTGTGAGTGAGCCCCCTCCATGGATGAAAAGCCCCCCACACATGAATAGTCTCTGGAGGCTTTACTGTTAGCACTCACCTTTCTCCTGTATGATGACCACGTTATAAGGTAAAAGTGATAAGTGGCTTGAACAAAGCATTGTCATTTTGGGACTATGGCCAGAAAAATCCACAGATCATAATTCGATTGAGAATCTGTTGTCAATCCTCAAAAAGGCGTGAGAACAAACAAAAGACAGAAATTGTGATAAACTCCAAGAGCTGAATAGACAAGAATGGATTGTCATTATTCAGGACATTCAGCTGCCAGGGGTGAATTGCAAAAGCCTTGAAAAATAGGGGTCAATAATGTAAATATTGAGTCTTTGCCTAAACTTGATGCATTACCCCCCCCCCCCCAAAAAAAAAAAAGTCGCAAGTGATGAATCAGTCGAAAACAACTGAAAAACCCAGGCTTCGCCCACAATTGACATAAAAAAATTAAAATTAGGAGAACGCCTAAAATAGACGCAAATTAGCGATCGTGAAAACAGGCAAATAGACCAGAAAAATGGTGAAAATGCCTTGACTGAATTTGACCCTTATTATTGGAAAGCCTTATACTCTTAATACTAAGTGGGTCTTTGTAATGTAGAACACGTAATCCCAGCATCCACACTTAGAATTTGGAATTGCTGGAAATGCGTTCACAAGAACGAATACAATTTTATTGTGAAAAATGGCATTTGTTCATAACTCAACTTCTACGCTCTACAAAGCCGATCACTGTGCTCCAAATAGTCACGGTAGCTGTGTGGGTGTTTATAAAAAAAATCTAAATAGGAGAGCTACTAGAAAAGGTCAGCTTCCGGAAACTGGAGGCTAGCCATGCCCACACGTGACCTTTCCTAATTTATTAAGATACAAGTTTCATTTGCTGACTTCCCAGCATAGGTTATGAACTGGCTTCTTCATCCCACGAAGGAACGGACAGAATTCACAATGGCACCATCATGTTGTCCAGATTTCTTCTGCCAGTAAAATGTAGATGGACAATCCTCATCATAATTCTGGGTCATTTTGAAGTATTTCCCACTTCTAAACACAGAAAAATGTCAATCAATGATTTTAACATAGGAAATAGCAATCTAAATTGGTGAAGAATAATTGTATTTCGATATGCTCTCAATTCATGATACGGGTTCCGACTATCGGACTCCTGCTGATCCTCTATGCTGGCTAATAATAGAATCAGGTTCTATGGATTGCTGTAAAATATGTATGAATCTTTTGTAAAGAAACACTACACAAGTGTATTTTATCCAACCACCACTGTAAGGCCATACGCATTAGATTGCTGTGGGCCGAGCAATGCTTCGGCCGATCAAGTCAGCAGACTTCCAAATTGGGATGAGTGGACCCCGTGAAAGATCAGGTTCAGGTACCTGACCCAAACTTTATTCCAACGTTCGGTTCGGGTACCAGAACTGCACCCAAACTTGAACCCGAACCACATTGAAAAAGATGAGGACCTAAACTTTTGTTTTTAAATAGTTTTTATTGGATTTTTCATTATATTAGTTGGAAAAGTTGAGGGAAAGAGGGGGGGGGGGGAATGGAAAAAGAGGGGGCTAAAAACTAGAAAACCAAGATACATTTTCAGATAAACCTATTTGGTCAAAATAACGGTTAGTCCAAGTTATTGTATGATCAACAGAAATGATACGCGTGATGTGAAATTATATTCTGGAGAAAAACAAATCACATCTAAAGAACCAGTCCGCTTATCGTCTTATTCGTACAGGATCAGCCGGTCTGGAATTGGTCGTTCTACACTTTCCATTTCTTGAGGTATCTCTCGATACCGTTGTTACTGATAGCAATATTGAGTGGAGATTAGCTATGTTGGTGTATTTTTTCGAGAACATCGACAAATCTGGGAGAGTCCTGTTTCTTCCACCAATGCGCTATTTCATTCTTTATTACCAAAAAAATGTGTACAGTCATGGCCAAAAGTTTTGAGAATGACACAAATATTATATTTTTACATGATCTGCTGCCCTCTGGTTTTTATGTGTGTTTGTCAGATGTTTTTATCACATACAGAAATATAATTGCAATCATATTATGAGTAACAAAAGGTTATATTGACAGAATGAGTTAATGCAGCAAGTCAATATTTGCAGTGTTGACCCTTCTTCTTCAGGACCTCAGCAATTCTCCCTGGCATGCTCTCAATCAACTTCTGGATCAAATCCTGACTGATAGCAGTCCATTCTTGCAAAATCAATGCTTTAATTTTGTCTGAATTTGAAGGTTTTTGTTTGTCCACCCGTTTCTTGATGATTGACCACAAGTTCTCAATGGGATTAAGATCTGGGGAGTTTCCAGGCCATGGTCCCAAAATCTCTATGTTTTGTTCCCTGAGCCATTTAGTTATCACCTTTGCTTTATGGCAAGGTGCTCCATCATGTTGAAAAAGGCATTGTTGATCGCCAAACTGCTCTTGGACGGTTGGGAGAAGTTGCTCTTGGAGGACATTCTGGTACCATTCTTTATTCATGGCTGTGTTTTTAGGCAAGACTGAGAGAGCCCATTCCCTTGGCTGAGAAGCCACCCCACACATGAATGGTTTCAGGATGCTTGACAGTTGGCATGAGACAAGACTGGTGGTAGCGTTCACCTGGTCTCCGAATAAGCCGTTTTCCAGATGTCCCAAACAATCGAAAAGGGGATTCATCAGAGAAAATGACTTTACCCCAGTCCTCAGCAGTCCACTCCCTGTACCTCTTGCAGTATATCAGTATCAGTCTGTCCATGATGTTTTTTTCTGGAGAGAAGTGGCTTCTTTGCTGCCCTCCTTGAGACCAGGCCTTGCTCCAAGAGTCTCCGCCTCACAGTGCGTGCAGATGCACTCACACCTGCCTGCTGCCATTCCTGAGCAAGCTCTGCACTGCTGGTAGCCCGATCCGCAGCTGAAACACTTTTAAGAGACAGTCCTGGCGCTTGCTGGTCTTTCTTGGGTGCCCTGGAGCCTTTTTGGCAACAAGGGAACCTCTCTCCTTGAAGTTCTTGATGATGCGATAGATTGTTGACTGAGGTGCAATCTTTCTAGCTGCGATACTCTTCCCTGTTAGGCCATTTTTGTGCAGTGCAATGATGACTGCATGTGTTTCTTTAGAGATAACCATGGTTAACAGAAGAGAAACAATGATGCCAAGCACCAGCCTCCTTTTAAAGTGTCCAGTGGTGTCATTCTTACTTAATCATGACAGATTGCTCCATTAACACAGGTGTGGGTGTTGATGAGGACAGGGCTGGAGATCAATCACTGAAACGATGTTAGCTGGTCCTTTTAAGGCAGGGCTGCAATGATGTTGAAATGTGTTTTGGGGGATAAAGTTCATTTTCTAGGCAAATATTGACTTTGCAAGTAATTGCTGTTAAGCTGATCACTCTTTATAACATTCTGGAGTATATGCAAATTGCCATTAGAAAAAATGAAGCAGTAGACTTTGTAAAAATTAATATTTGTGTCATTCTCAAAACTTTTGGCCATGACTGTATAATTATGTATTTTGTTTTGGGGGTTATTCCATCCAAGTCCAGAGAGAGCAAGCAAAGCTCTCTGTGGAGTAATAGTCTTTTTCAAATGACTTTATATGCCTTGAGGCTTCGGCCCATAGGGTTTTTAATTTTAGGACATCCCCAAAACAAATGATACAAGTTTCCAATTTGAGTGCATCCCCTCCAGCACAACGGGGAATGTTCCTTATTTATGTACGCAAGCCTTGATGGAGTATAATACCACCTGGATAATATCTTGAAATAAGACTCTTGCAAAGAGGCAGATATGCTAGACGAGTAAGTGGATCTTGTAGCGATGTCCCATTGCTCTGTAGAAAGGCTTACCTGACGTTCGAGGACCTAAACTTTTGAGCTGGAAAATTCTCTCTACCTCACCCGGAACGTCAAACAATGCAACAGACTTCCGGTTTGAATCCTGAACTACAACGTTCAGGTTCGTTCATCTCTACTCCCGAACACAGGAGCGCTCGTTTGGGTGAGCAATTTTGTGTTCTCTATAAGAAGCCACCATTTGACACATGGCCCTGCGGATTACCTTAGAACAGACCTGGGCAAAGTGCGTCCCGCAAGCCATATCCGGCCGTAGCTTTTCCTGTCCAGCCTGCAGACCGAGACAGCAGAGGGCCTGAAAACAGTAACCCACGGGCTGCACCATGCCCTCCCAAGCCTGTCTGCCGGTACCCACTGTCACTGCTATCTGCATCCTCGGAATGCAGGCAGCGGTAAATGCATTGGTGGAGGAAGGGCCCCCGGACCCTTCGTCCACCAGTGTGAGACAGCTAACGCAATGATATCATTTTATTGCATCAGCTGTACACTGCGTGGGAATCAGATGCAGAACAGGAGCGAGGAGAGTATGTGGTGTGCTTTTTTTTTTTATGTGTATGGGATGTTTGGCTGGACATGGAAAGGCTATGTGGGGTCTCGTGCTGGACATAGAGAGGCTATGTGAGGTCTCGTGCTGGACATGGAGAGGCTATGTGGGGTCTCGTGCTGATCATGGGGAGGCTTGGCGGGTCTCCTGATCATGGGGAGGATAGGCGGGCCTCCTGCTGATCATGAGGAGGCTATGTGGGGGATCTTACATTTATAACGGGGCTCTGTGTTCATACAATATACAGAAGGGGCTCTGTGTAGGCTCAAATGGTACAGGTGCTTCTCACAAAATTAGAATATCAAATAGTTAATTTTTTTCAGTTCTTCAATACAAAAAGTGAAATTCCAATATTATAGAGAGTCATTACAAACAGAGTGATCTATTTCAAGTGTTTATTTCTGTTAATGTTGATGATTATGGCTTACAGCCAATGAAAACCCAAAAGTCATTATCTCAGTAATTTAGAATAACAAAAATGCCTGTAAAGGTTTCCTAAGTGTTTACAAAGGTCCCTTAGGCTGTTTCAGTAGGCTCCACAATGGGGAAGACTACTGATTTGACATATGTCCAGAAGGCAGTCATTGACTCACTCCACAAGGAGGGTAAGCCACAAAAGGTCATTGCTAAAGAAGCTGGCTGTTCACAGAGTGCTGCATCCAAGCAAATTAATGGAAAGTTGAGTGGAAGGAAAAAGTGTGGTAGAAAAAGGTGCACAAGCAACCAGGATAACCGCAGCCTTGAAAGGATTAAGAAAAGGCCATTCAAAAATTGGGGGAGATTGACAAGGAGTGGACTGCAGCTGGAGTCATTGCTTCAAGAGCCACCACACACAGACGTATCCAGGACATGGGCTACAAGTGTCGCATTCCTTGTGTCAAGCCACTCATGACCAACAGACAACACCAGAAGTGTCTTACCTGGGCCAAGGAGAAAAAGAACTGGACTGTTGCCCAATGGTCCAAGGTGATGTTTTCAGATGAAAGTAAATTTTGCATTTCATTTGGAAATCAAGGTCCCAGAGTCTGGAGGAAGAGTGGAGAGGCCACAATCCAAGCTGCTGGAGGTCTAGTGTGAAGTTTCCACAATCAGTGATGGTTTGGGGAGCCATGTCATCTGCTGGTGTAGGTCCACTGTGTTTTATCAAGACCAAAGACAGCGCAGCAGTCTACCAGGAAATATTAGAGCACTTCAATAATAATCTTATTTCTATAGCGCAAACATATTCCGCAGCACTTTACATTTTAGAGGGGACTTGTACAGACAATAGACATTACAGCATAACAATAATCACATAAAACAACAGATACCAAGAGGAATATGGGTCCTGCTCACAAGCTTACAATCTATGAGGAAATAGGGGAGACCTGAAAGGTGGATGGTAACTGGCTTTCATTTTCTAACCAGCCATCATGAAATAAATCAGATGTTGATGTAATGCTGCATGAACCAGTTATCAGCCAGAATATGTAAAAGTACAGACACAGAGGGCTAGTAAATGTATAAAGCGTGTGAGAACATGATACGAGGAACTTGGTTATGGTAAAAAAATATTGAATGGGCAACATGGACAGTTAGAATAATGTGTTGAGGCAGTAGGCCAGTCTGAAGAAATGTGTTTTTAGGGCACGCTTAAAACTAGTGTCCTGGGTAGTGCATTCCAGAAAAAATAGGTGACTCACTTGAGAAGTCTTGGAGACGGGAGTGGGAAGTTCTGATTATTGAGGATATTAACTTCAGGTCATTAGCAGAACGGAGGGCACGAGGGCACAGGTAGGGTCGTCGACAGACGATGGAGGAGATGTAGGGTGGTGCTGAACCGTGAAGTGCTTTGTGGGGGAGAGTGATAAGTTTATATTGAATCCTGGAGTGGATGGGTAACCAGTGCAATGACTGTCACAAGGTAGAGGCATCGGTGTAACGATTGATGAGGAATAGCGAATAAGATGAGAGTGGACCAAGCGTTCCAGGAGTTTAGAAATGAAGGGAAGATTAGAGACAGGTCTATAGTTAACAGCAGTTTTGGTCGAGGGATGGTTTTTTAAGTAATGGATGTATGATGGCATGCTTAAATGAGGGAAAGATACCAGAAGAGAGGTTGAATATTTTTGTTAGGTGAGTGGTGACAGCTGGGGAATTGGAGGAGATGTGACGAAATAGGGCCACTGGTGCAAGCACTTCATGATTCCATCTACCGACAAGCTTTTTGAAGATGGAAATTTCATTCTCCAGGAGGACTTTGCACCTGTCCACACTGCCAAAAGTACCAATACCTGGTTTAAAAACAACAGTATCACTGTGCTTTATTGGCAGCAAACTTGCCTGACCTTAACCCCATAGAGAATCTATGGGGTATTGTCAAGAAGAATATGAGACACACCAGACCCAACAATGCAGACGAGCTGAAGGCTGCTATCAAAGCAACCTGGGCTTCCATAACACCTCAGCAGCGCCACAGGCTGATCGCCTCCATGCCACGCCGCATTGATGCAGCAACTGATGCAAAAGGAGCCCCGACCAAGTATTGAGTGCATTTACTGAACATACATTTCAGGAGGCCAACATTTCAGATTTTAAAATCATTTTTCAAGCTGGTGTTATAAAGTATTCTATTTTACTGAGATAATGATGTTTGGGTTTCACTGGCTGTAAGCCATAATCATCAACATTAACAGAAATGTGTATAATGACTCTATATAATATAGGAGTTTCAGTTTTGTATTGAAGAACTGAAATAAATTAAGTTTTTGATGACATTCTAATTTTGTGAGCTGCACCTGTATATAGGGAGGTGTCAGCATACTTAATTCTGCTCAATATTAAGTGACACAATTAATATTAATATAAAATATTTGTAACTGATGTTAATATTAATACGGAGTAGAATTAATTTTGGCCTATTGGTTCGGCCTCCACAACAGTTATGGTCTCTCATGTGGCCACTTGGGAAAATCAGTTGCCCACCCCTGACTTGGAGCAATCTGAAATCAGAGAAGCCTTACTGAAATCTCTCTTAACCACCAGTTGCCGTCGCCACTATACATATTAGACCGTCAGCTGAACCCGTCAATATTGGGCTATTTGTCAGACATTGATCTAATGTAAATGGGGGGGGCTTATGACTGCTGTCATTAGCCATGTTTCTCTAGTCCATGATCAGGATGAGCAGACACAGAAATCTTCCACTTATAGCAGTCTCATGGTATCACAGGACAGTAGAACAGCGCATTTGCTGCTGAGCTTTCATGAAGTGCAAAGGACAAGTCTCACCTGAGTGACACTGGATGAAGCAATTCTGCACTAATGAGTGGTCCTGGGAGGGGAGAAGATTGTGAATTGTGTTGGACTTTATGGAAGGTATAGATGAGAGTGTAAACAGCCACTTTGTGAACCCATAAATGGCTTGTTTAGGTATATGGATGAGGGTTTGGAAGCTTTAGAAAGGAGATTGTCAGCACAGAATGACTGTTCAACCCAAATAAAGGCACTTGGCACGGCCAAACAGATCAGTGCCCCTTCCCACCTACGTGATTTTCATCTATGTCCAGACTCCCTTAAAAAAAAAGTGCTTTATTTTGGGGAAAAAAATCTTTAACTGGTGTCACTGCAATACAGCTATACTCCACAGAGTAGGGCTATGTTACGCTTCCCTGCACACCAGGTGGAGGCGCGGAGGAGCACCTGGGTGTACGATAAAAGCTGCCCTTTTAGGCTGCGGTTACAAGGTAATATGGCAGCAATTCTCAGATATGTCATGCGACCAAAAACACTTGTCCAACTTGTGACTTGCTGTCGTGCTACTATCTTAGCGCTGTGAATTTGCTGTAAAAAAGACAATTTGTATGTGACTTGCATTGAAATTTTTGGAGAGCCTTGTGCGATAGTACACATTTGTGACACACTCCTGCAGTTGTGGTAGATGATAGTTGTGGCGACACTGTAGGAAATCGTTAGATGTGATCTTGCATTGCGACATGTCACGGAGTAGCCCAAGCCTTATTCATGTGACCGATAGAGGACAGTCCTTACCGATCATGAAGAGATGGCTTAGGCTAGTGATCTCATGATTTAAAAGGAATTGGTCAGTTTGCTCAAACCTCCTAAGCCATTTATAAGGAAAAAGCTGACTAATAAGGTTGCCCTGATAGCTACAATCTGAGCTGTTAAGATCTACGGGCCAGACATAGATCTCCCTGAGAATCTGCCTCCAGAGATTATTGTAAATGACAGGGGCATTACCAGTGTGAGACATGTAGATCAGAAAAGCAGTCAGTCATTACATGTCTCACCTTGGTAATGCCTCCTTTCCTATATAACAAGCTCTGGAGGCAGATTTTCAGGGAGCTCCATGTCCGGCCCATGGATCTTAACAGCTCATTTACATATTATGAAAAATGTGGATTTCTCGGGAATAAAACATCAGATCACAGATATCAAGGTATCATTTTATTCAACTGTCTATGACTTATGTGCCCATATAGACGGCTCAGGAGGGTGGATCCTACTGTCAGATTCCCTTTAAGTCATTTGGTTTATTCATGAAATATTGGAACACAGACCGTCCTGAAATTGGATGAAGTTTATTTCGTTGAACACATTTGCTGGTTGGTAATGACACACAGATCAGTTGTCAGGGAACATAGTCTTTGTTAACATACCGACAAACAGTTTCTTGAAAAACGTTGTGAATACTGAACAAAGCAAAGAGCAGAGATAAACATAAGATGTACATACA
Organism: Dendrobates tinctorius; assembly: GCF_039654945.1. Classification (NCBI taxonomy): domain Eukaryota; kingdom Metazoa; phylum Chordata; class Amphibia; order Anura; family Dendrobatidae; genus Dendrobates; species Dendrobates tinctorius. The sequence goes on along the minus strand of NW_027361706.1, from coordinate 17,694,383 downwards.
GTAAGTAGTAGAAACGACTGCAAAAAAACCAAAATCCAAATCACAAGATAACTTGGCGCTGTACAAGCGACTGCTGGTACTTCACCATTGCTGGTATACTACGGTAATATTAGTCAGCACTGTATTGTCTAGTTATTAAGAAAACCAAAGGTGGCTAAAAAAAATACACATCTTTTTCTGCATCAGTTATTATAAAGTTTCAATAATAGTTAATTTTTACAACCCTCCTCTAGATAGAAACTTATGAAAGAACTGCATGACAAACAATGGGATCACTCCCAACTGTCTGGGACCGGATCAGAACGTTTCATGAAGTTTTGTGCTCTGGCACCAGGACCACAGCGAGGGAGTAAATGGTGGAAAGGCCTAATGGCAACTGACTGGAGTTGAACAAAAGAATTGATAGGACCCTGGTCCAATGATAACACTGGCAGTCCGCAGAGCCCTGCACACTAGTGATGAGCAAACGAGCGTGGATAAGGTGTTATACGAGCATGCTTGCGTCTTAACCGAATGTCTTTGTAGTGCTCGAATAATATGTTTGAGTCCCCACAGCTACATGTCTCGCTGCTGTTCAACAGTCGCAACATATGCTGGGATTGCCTGTTTGTTAGGTAATCCCTTTGTTTGTTGCTGCTGTTGAACAGCCATGAGACATGTAGCTGTGGGGACTCAAACATATTATTGGAGCACGCCGAAGATACTTGTCACCTGAGCATGCGCAGATAACACCTCATCAGGTAGGAGTAGGTTACTACCAATATGATTTTTGGACCAGGGTCTTGCCAAACATTTTCCTCAACTCTACAACTCATGCATTTTTGCATCAGGTGTGATCCAATGATAAACCATCCTGTTACAGCATCACGCCTGTCCATAGGTTGTGTTTGGTATGGCAGCTTGGATCATTTTAAAGGGGCTGTCAGAACAGAATGACTGTTCAAACCAAGTGCAGGTGACCATGGTAGAACCAATCATTCCTCTACACCTTCCCACCTGCTTGGTTTCCAACTATCTCCACCATTCTCTGGCTCTATGACGCCCGGGCTGTCAATCAAAGAAGAGGGGGGTAGAGACTGAGGGAAAACAAGTAGGTGGGAAGGTGTATTTAAAGGATTGGTGAAGCACAAAGTGGAAGGACTTAGTTTGAACTGTCATCCTGTGATGATAGAGTCCCTTTAAATTTGGCCACAGTAATGTGCGACTACAAAGACTGGCGCTTGCTCTGGAAGACCTGGAGCGTCTGCACCTTACATGGACAACCCACTGCGGACAAGGTGGTAAAGTCAATTTTTCCAGTGGTGGCCCAGCAGGGGAACTGAAAATTCCACAGCTCATCAATGGGGGGCACCAGCACACCACTTCTAAAAAAGTATTCCCAAAACAACAAGTCAGCCATTTTGACCATTTCCAGCATTTCCATAGGCAACGAGTGGATCAGAGGTCAAGAGCACGCATCTCTTCCAGGCAAGTCAGAGCTCGAGAATCCCGTTTGCGGGGTTACAGAGCTCCATTCTCTCAATCACTGGGGGTCCCAGCGGTCATACGACTGGCAATCAGTAAGTTATCCCCTATCTTATGGCTAGGGGATAGCTTGTTATTATGGGAATAACCCTTTAAATCTTCAGAATTTCATTTAAAGACTGTCTAAATTGAACCCCCCCCCCCTTTTCACTAACCTGAATATTAGTTTTGGAGTAATGGACCAGTGACTAACAAGGGATGATGAACACCACTCTCATTAACAAAAATAGCATTTGGCTGCAAATAAACATTGGGTTTCAAGACAAAATATTATAAAGTAAGAGAATAATGGATCCTATTAACTCCTATGTGACTCAAACTGATGCCAAAGTCATGCAGTCACTCAATCTGTTCCAGGATATTGGACCGCAAAACTGACGTTAATGTGTAAAACACATGCTTTTAGAGCGGTTTTATCACATTTTTAAGTTCCTACTGAAATGAAGAGAAAGTAAACTATAGCGCACCTGACATGAGCCGTCACATATTGTATAACTGAAGTGTTCTCACAAAGCCACCAGAAAACGGCACGCAGAACACCTACGGACCTGCAGCCTCTGCCATACAGTCCCAGCAGCGTCTTCTGACCCCTTAGAGCAGTGTTTCTCACCTCCAGTCCTCAAGACCCACCAACAGGTCATGTTTTCAGGATTTCCTTAGTATTGCACCGGTGATGGAATTAATGCGTGAGCAAGTGTTGAAATCACCTGTGCAATGCTAAGGAAATCCTGAAAACCTGACCTGTTGGTGGGTCTTGAGGACTGGAGGTGAGAAACACTGCCTTAGAGTGATTACACCATAGGATTACATTGGTATTAAAAATACCAAATTAATATCACATTCACTCCTAAATGGCAGAAACCCCAATATCATGAATCCCCCCCACTCATCATGGACATTAGCCCGGGACACAGAAATATGGGGAAGAGTTTTTCAAGGTTCTTGCACTGAGAAGTTGATGATAGCAAGAGATAATATTTTGTTACTTATGGAAAGGAAGGAAGGATCCTATTAATGTGTATGGCATTAACCGCACCTGCAGTTCCAGAATTTAAGAAGAGTTAAAGGGATTGTGAAAATTATCGAAAAAATGTTGGACATGTGCAATTCTCACACCGTGGAAGCAGCAGCGTCTCTTTACACTAATTGTCAGGCATAAGCGAAAAGTACTGCACAGAATGATTGTTCAAACCAAGCACAGGCGCTCCGTGCACCCCTGGTGTGGCCAAACAGTTCCCACCTACTTGTTTTCCATCTTTTTCTCTATAAAGCCAGAGCTGTCAATCAAAACAGAGAGGGCAGATTTAAAGAGGAAAAAAGTAGGTGGAAAGGTGCACTTAAAAGTTTGGCCATATTATGGGTGCACCGAGCACTTGCACTTCATTTCCATGCTGATAGATTCCTTTTAATCTTTGAAGAAAAAAAATCGCTTGACTTTTCTAACCTCTTTGCGGTCAGTTGCACAGTATTGGTTTTTCATTGCCAGGCCATGCATGTTCTTATTTCCCCTCCTTGCTCGCTTTGTCATCAGTCAATTCTGATGCATCATGAGAAAACTGCCCGTTACAGTATCTGCAGGTCCTGTATCCTTATCCTTCCTGAGGTTTGTTGCTCTACAAATAGCTACAAAAACTGCCAAGTGCGGAGCTGCAGTCTGGAATACAACTATGGCCAAGGGAACACAAGGAAGGTAACAAAACAACTGGGATTAGGTGTTATCTGAACATGCTCAGGTGCTAACCGAGTGACTTCGGCACGCTCAAATAATATGTTCCGCGGCTGCATATATCGCGGCTGTTAGACAGCCGCAACACATACAGGGATTACCCAACAAACAGCCAATCCCTGCATGTGTTGCGGCTGTTGAATAGCTGTGAGACATGCCTCCGCAGGGACGCTGTCATATTTTTCGAGCACCCCGAAGTCAGTCTTGAGAATGCTCGCATGTTCGCTCATCACTATTAATCACCAATCTGGGGCTGCCCTCTCTTATTAAATAAAAAGGGCAGCCTTAGATTGGTGCTGGGCAATCAGTTTCGCAGTATGGTCAATATATTTCAAAGGAAATTTATATATATAATAAGACTGCAAAATACAGTCCCAGTGATCCATACAAGACAACCTAAAGAATATGTTTACTTGTGGCACTTTGGAATGTGTTTTGATCATTTTTTCCTCATAGGAATGGCATATAAAACACACTGAAAAAAAACATTGAAAACACCAAGTGTGAACATACCCAGAGGGAATGCAAGAATACAAACATTCACATGTGCACAAAGACGGCTCCATTAAAGAATGACCGGGTCTATGGCCAAGCGACATCAATATCAAAGACGCAATGAAAGATGTCAAACTTACTGACTTAAAGGGGTTGTCCTGCCTTGGAGCTCAAGTCTGCAGTCATTCTATGGGACAATAGACTTGTGAATCCTCACAGTGTGCAAGCTGTCAGGATCTTCCGGCTAGCTGACAGGCGCCTGACAGCAAGTATGTGATTTGCATGCATGCCGTTCATGTGCCGACTAGACATGTGCGGCCTCACTCAATACAAAGGAAGTGATTTAGGCAGGACACGTCTAGTCGGAATGTCGCTGGAATTATGCAAATCATACACTTATGGTCACATGACCAGACGCCGAAAAAATCCTGACAGCGCGCACTGTGAGGATTAACAAGTCAGCAGTCACGTAGAGTGACTGCAGACTTGTACCCAAAGGCTGGACAACCCCATAAGGAAATGGATCACATAAAGAACTCGATCATCCTTGCTTATCCATGAACTTCAACAATGAAACTTATTTTTGTAAACATAATATATTGCAGGAAAAGATCTCTGTACATATATTACTAAAGTTTCCTCAATATGTTCTATGAAGTGACTGATGTGCATGGGGTCATTATCATGTAACCCACTAGTTTTGGGTTCCTTTATATCCTACAGAAGCTCTGAAGTGTATATATATATATATATTTCTTTACTGCATATATTTTTTAATAAGATTTATGTTTAGATAAATGTTTCTATATTTGCTCTCGTTTAAACATATGTCATAGATTAGAAAAAAAAAAAAGAATCTTAAAGAAACAGACAAAACAGTGCCATATTTATCCATGGTACATATACGTGAACGCTGCTATAGCAGACACAGCCAGTGGACAAAAGTGGCGCTGTCCTGGAAAATTAAAGGAAAAAAAAGATTGTTTTCTAACCCTGAACAAGTCCTTTCGTTATGGAAGCATTAGGCAAATATAAAAGTAAATCTTTTCTGCAAAAGTCAAAATGTAAAGTTAAGTCCAAGAGAAAATAACTATTGTGTGATTTAATAGAAAGACGACGAGAGCATGTTCTACTTATTAGCAGCCAGAGAGCGACAAGTAGGATGGAGAGGAGTCCCTTCTTTTATTGCACAGGGTCACAATAGCAGATCTTTGTTGTCAGATCACTTCATCATCACTCATGTCCCAGATCTGAAAGGAGAGAAGTAATAAGGTGGAATTAGTGACAAACTACATAATGGACATTTTATCAAAAGACAAACAATGGCCGTAGTATTAAATTCACAGCACATCTAATATTAGCTTTACCGATAGAATAATTGTTGCTCATGTTCTTTTAAAAGGTTTTCATCTCCATAGAATTTGCCATTACTGTGTGACTGGAGAGTTAAGATCATTGTTTTAATAGACTTGGCTCTATTTTCTTTGCTCTGCGTCATTCACTTTAATGGGGCTGCAAAGTCAGGCATAAAAAGGGTCCCAATTTTTGGTCATTCTTGGTATTGGGCAATTGTTCCATTGGTTAAACTTCCAGTGGCTTATGCCACGGATTGTCTTTAATCTTTAAATGGCTTGTCCAGCTAGGAAAATTAAGCTTAGTGTCCTTAAAAGGGGTTTAATGAGCACAAAAAGACCCCCAAAACAAAACAGCAAAACAAAATTGAGCTGTCACAGTAAAGAGTCCCCAGAATCCCATAGTTACCTTTATGTTCCCATTTGAGCCCCCTTCAGCCTCTTGGAGACATCCTTCTGCTATGTTATCGTTTACATTCTTAGCTTCCCGCCAGCTCACTCTGCCCTCTGAACTTTCCATGCTCTGAGCCTCTAGACATTTGCCAAGAAGCAGAGTTGTCTGAATTCTCTGCCTTCCCACAAAGCACACATTCCCACCCTCAGAGCAGACCCATATCACCTACAAAGCACCTCCCTGAGACTCCTAGAGTCTCATGATGGATAAAGACCTGCCCAAACACTTTCTCCCTCCTAATACCCCCCCTTCACCTAGTATGCACTGTCCTGAGATGTATTCTAGAGCTATGGAACCCCAAACACTACCTCCATTGGTCAAAATCTAGCCATCCATCTCTGTAGAGCCTGCACCATATCTGCGCCTTCTGCTCTCCCTTTCTGCGCACATCCCCAGTGACTGACAAGTTGCCGAGGATCACAGGCCAGGCTCCCCATGACATCAACCATCAGAGCACAATACTTTTAAAACTGCGGAGTCCTGCCTCCAGAATCCAGCCTCCTACATGTAGGGCTGTACTTGACTGACAGGTTATGTTCTGATTAAAGCACAGGCAAGGAATTTCTGGCCTCTGTGCTTTGATGGGACTATCACAGGAAGTAAGGGTGCTTTCATATTGCGTCCAGGGACACGTTCGCTGGTCCCATTGGGGCTTCCGTCTGAACCCCCAGCAAAACGGGATCAAGGTCATAGAATTTAACGGTGCCAGCAGAGCAAACATGCATCATTTTCAGGAGTGTACATCTACTGGAGGTGGACACTCAGACGTAGTAGACTGCGTCTGACTGTCCGCCTCCTGTCGGTGTATATTCCCGAAAACAATGCACGTCAGAGCGCACGTTCACTCTGCCAGCACCAATTTAGACTATGGCTCTGTCAGCGCTTACATCCGGATCCCATTTTGATGGGGGTTTGGAATTATACCCCAACAGACCAGCGAACGTGTCCCTAAACACAATGTGAAAGCACCCTAAGGTTCTGGATGTCACGTGAACATATGTGAAAGCTCAGAAACAGCAGAATTTAAAGGACAAGTAAATTATGACGTGTCGTCGTATTTTTATAGCCATTTTCACATATCTGGGATTCCTGGAAAACGGACCAGGGATCCTACTAACACATACGGTGCATATATAGTACTTTTATACTCATATATAGTACTCTTAGAGTTCCCTTAAAAGTGTTGTTATGGGTTAGAATAAAGGGTCTGTTTTCAGAAACAGCACCAATCTACCTGGTCTTTGGGTTGTGTCCGGTATCGCAGCTACTTCTCAACTCCGAGTCGAGTTGCAATATCAGTCTTCATCATTAACATTTTTAAGGAAGGGACTCTACTTCCCACTTTACTATAAAACGTAACTTCTAATATGGTCGTCTGATAAAGCCAAACTCACAAGTCTGACTACAACACAGACATCACTAAGAGTTATATTGTACCGCTCAGTCATTATACCACAATCACGTGAGGCTGATGTGATCTACGCCGGATATTCCGTATACTGGGAAACGATTGTTACATCATTTGGTCTATACTTCACACCCTGATGGATTGCTAATAACACACCGCACAGAGCTCCCCCCACGCACTGACATGTTTTGCCTGTGTACAAGTGTCCTCAGGGGTACGGAGCTTCGCAGCGAGCAGATCTTGCATCAGCGGTGCCCTCTGTATATACTCTGATTACAACACAGTGATTAAGTGGAAAACAATATGTATCCTTGAATACATAGTAAACGCCTGGTCAGCCAATCACTGACCAGTAAATGGATGAGTGGCGTTTCCGGACCATTAAGGGTAAGTTCACACTGGGTGGTTTTGCACCTTTTTTTAATGTCAATTTTCAGCTGCGTTTTACAGTACCAGCAAAGTCTGACATTTCACAGATCTCATGCACACACAGTTTTTTTTTGTCATTAGTATTTTATACTTTGCATGTTTTTTTTGCACAATGGAGCATGTCCCTTCTTTCAGCGTTTTTGGTGCATTTTTTACCCACTGAAATGAACGAGTGGTGAAAAAACGCAGGTATCAGGTTTTTCTGCGTTTTTTTATGCCAAAAACTTGATTTTATAGAATAGGACTTTTTTTTCTTAACATTAAAGTGCATCAGCAAGTCCAAAAGACAAATCTAGCATGCCAAAACCACAGCAAAAAAACACACAAAAAATGCTTTTTTCTGCGGATTCTTTCCTGCCACAAGATAGGGTTTTGCTGAAAAAACGCCTAGTGTGAACTTACCCTAACAGAGCATCAGATCGGGAAATCAACGAGAAGAGTAGCACATTTCTTTAAAAAAAAAAAAAAAAAAAGTCGGAGCCCTATGATAAAAATCTTTTCCTTTTGGGCAACTCCTATAAGAAAGTCTTTGAATGTGTTGCAATAAAAAAATATATATATATATTTTATAGGAAAACAAGAACTTAGGATCTTGTGATCCGGTAAGACTGACATCGGTGGTATGCAAAATTACAAGGGCATTATAAGAGATGTGAAAAACTGTAGAGAATATTATAATAACTGGCAACCAGCACGGATTCATGGAAGATAGGTTGTGTCTGACCAACATGTTGGGGTTCTATGAGGAGGTAAGTGCAAATCGTAATGCTGTAATGTACCATATAACAGCCTTAGGCCGGGATCACACATGCGAGAAACACGGACAAGTCTCGCATGTTAATACCCGGCACTGCCGCCGGCACTTGGGAGCAGAGTCTGCGGCCGCATACCAATATATGGAGCTGCACGCTCCTCTCCCGAGTGACGGCGACAGTGCCGGGTTTTAACATGCGAGACTCGGACGTGATTCTCGCATGTGTGATCCCGGCCTTATACTGAAGCTCCAGAAGCTGGGACTGGGGGAAACGATATGTAGATGGGTAAAAAAAACTAGTTAAGGGTCAGCAAATAAAAAGTCGTTGTAAACGGTAAGTTCTATAAATGAGGTAAAGTCAGTAGTGGGGACCGCAGGGATCTGTACTGGGACCATGGGTATCTGCACCAGGAACAGTGGGGACCGCAGGGATCTGTACTGGGACCATGGGTATCTGCACCAGGAACAGTGGGGACCGCAGGGATCTGTACTGGGACCATGGGTATCTGCACCAGGAACAGTGGGGACCGCAGGGATCTGTACTGGGACCATGGGTATCTGCACCAGGAACAGTGGGGACCGCAGGGATCTGTACTGGGACCATGGGTATCTGCACCAGGAACAGTGGGGACCGCAGGGATCTGTACTGGGACCATGGGTATCTGCACCAGGAACAGTGGGGACCGCAGGGATCTGTACTGGGACCATGGGTATCTGCACCAGGAACAGTGGGGACCGCAGGGATCTGTACTGGGACCATGGGTATCTGCACCAGGAACAGTGGGGACCGCAGGGATCTGTACTGGGACCATGGGTATCTGCACCAGGAACAGTGGGGACCGCAGGGATCTGTACTGGGACCATGGGTATCTGCACCAGGAACAGTGGGGACCGCAGGGATCTGTACTGGGACCATGGGTATCTGCACCAGGAACAGTGGGGACCGCAGGGATCTGTACTGGGACCATGGGTATCTGCACCAGGAACAGTGGGGACCGCAGGGATCTGTACTGGGACCATGGGTATCTGCACCAGGAACAGTGGGGACTGCAGGGATCTGTACTGGGACCATGGGTATCTGCACCAGGAACAGTGGGGACCGCAGGGATCTGTACTGGGACCATGGGTATCTGCACCAGGAACAGTGGGGACCGCAGGGATCTGTACTGGGACCATGGGTATCTGCACCAGGAACAGTGGGGACCGCAGGGATCTGTACTGGGACCATGGGTATCTGCACCAGGAACAGTGGGGACCGCAGGGATCTGTACTGGGACCATGGGTATCTGCACCAGGAACAGTGGGGACCGCAGGGATCTGTACTGGGACCATGGGTATCTGCACCAGGAACAGTGGGGACCGCAGGGATCTGTACTGGGACCATGGGTATCTGCACCAGGAACAGTGGGGACCGCAGGGATCTGTACTGGGACCATGGGTATCTGCACCAGGAACAGTGGGGACCGCAGGGATCTGTACTGGGACCATGGGTATCTGCACCAGGAACAGTGGGGACCGCAGGGATCTGTACTGGGACCATGGGTATCTGCACCAGGAACAGTGGGGACCGCAGGGATCTGTACTGGGACCATGGGTATCTGCACCAGGAACAGTGGGGACCGCAGGGATCTGTACTGGGACCATGGGTATCTGCACCAGGAACAGTGGGGACTACAGGGATCTGTACTGGGACCATGGGTATCTGCACCAGGAACAGTGGGGACCGCAGGGATCTGTACTGGGACCATGGGTATCTGCACCAGGAACAGTGGGGACAGCAGGGATCTGTACTGGGACCATGGGTATCTGCATCAGGAACAGTGGGGACAGCAGGGATCTGTACTGGGACCAGTGGGGACCACAAGGGTCAATTTGAGGCCCAATTCTTTTTAATCTTGATTAATGACCTTGTGGATGGGACTGAAAGCAAAGTGTCAACAAAAAACTTTGTAAGATAATTGAAACTTAACTAGACCGTATGGTACAAGATGGCTACAATGGCAAAAACATGGAAGATTAAGTTTAAAGTTGATAAATGCAGAGAAATACACCGCGGTCGGCGTAATCCTATGGCTGCATATACATGATATGGAAATATAGTCTGGACTACAGACCAGGAGAAGGATTTGGGGATTCGGGTTACAAGTAAGCTGAGCAGCAGTGCTCAATGTCAGGCAGCAACTGCTAAAGCAAACAAGAGTTTATGGTGTATAAAGTCATAAAATCTTGTGATCCCAATGTGTTATTATTACCCCTTTATAAATCCGTTGTGATGTCACATTTAGCATATCAGTTTTGTGTGCCTCATTTTTAAAAGGATACTAGGAAGTTAGAGTTACGGTAGTTCAAAGACAGCAACTAGATTATTACATGAGACGTAAAGTCTTTCCTGTAAGGTTAGGAAAGTTGGGCTTGTTTAGCTTATAAAAAAAGATTTGATGTAATTTACATATATGGCCAATACAAAGAAATGGCACATGATTTATTCCTTCCAAGGATCAGGAGGCACTCAGTATGTGTGGAGGAAAGGAGATTCCGGCAGCTAAATAGGAAAGGATTCTTTACAGTTAGAGCAGTCCGATTGTGGAATGCCGACCACAAGAGGTAGTAATGGCAGACACTGCAACAGCTTTTAAAAAGGGGCTGGATGATTTCCTCGATACACATAACATTGTGGGTTATAGTTAATTTAGTGACAAAACGACGCACAATTGGTGGAGAAAGGTTGAACTTGATGGACCTCAGTCTTTACTAGAACAAGTAGCTGCGACTCCCTAATGAACTTCTAATATCCGAACTGTTCCTGTGTAGCCAGTGAAAGGCAGATGTCAGAAATCAAAATTCTTTGTGGTTACCCTTGGAGTCTGTCGGGAAATGCAGGCAACCTAGGTCCTCCAATAAAACCAGGCCTTCGTATCGCAAATATTTACGTTACTAAGGGCAATGTTTAATTTAGAAGTCTGTTACATATACAATTAATGACAATATAGCTGTGGATGAGAAACAGCCTCGTAAAAGTGGGATGTAGAAGAAAATAGAAGCAATAGCAAAACTTTCAGACGTATGTTGCACATCTATACAACCTGTCCTGATTAATAAAATCCACGCCGCAAAAAGAAAGCACAAGCCGGATCTCCTTCCTGGTCTCCAACCTTAAGGAAAAACACACAAGCGTCATTCTCTTTGTGTTCCATTTAAAAAGTCATTTGGGTATCCGGCAACAATCAATGATGAGGAGAACAATACACCTACAGAGGCTGTTTGCTTTCCCAATTATTAAAAGGGAAGGATAGATTGTCCTGTAATTGACTTGACGAGACTTTTGCCAAAGAAAACACATGAAAATGTCAAGCTGGTCAGTTGGCTCGGAGACTTGATAAACACCTATTGTTTTACTGATGACGATTCCAAGACACGGAACGAGGTGAACGGAACGGACGTTTAAGCAAACAAAATCCCAACGTGTAGAAAAGTTTGCTGGTGCTCAGAAGTGTATACTGGAAAACGATGCCTACTCAAAGCACCGTTCATATGTTGGCATGTGATCTGGATTCGGGTGGCAACCCCTTCCCCCCTCCACCCATAAAACCAAAGCACACTAATGACTGGTTCACATGCAAATTTGACATAAAAATATATATTAGCACTGGAATTCATGGCACAAATTCGAAGTTGACCCTCAGAATTTTGCCATGAATTTACCCCTTGACTTACACACGTCGATGGGTTCTACGACAGACTTTATATGGACAGAAGTATTGGGATACTCCTCTTAATTAATGAATTCAGGTTCTTCATTCAGTCACATTGCCACAGAAGTATAAAATCCAGCCTTATTTCCATGCCGTCTGCCTTTACTAAAGTTTGTGAAAGAATGCCTTGCTCTATGGAGCACACTAATATCAGTGTGGTCCTGTAATAGGACAAGTGATGAGCGCGCATGCTCGGATATTGTGTTATTCGAGCATGCTCGGGTGTTATCAGAGTATCTCACGGGTGTGCTCGAATAATATGCTTGAGTCCCCGTGGCTGCCTGTCTCGCGGCTGTTAGAGTGCTTAACAAACAGGTAATCCCCGCATGTGTTGCAGCTGTCTAACATCCGCGAGGACTCGAACATATTACCCAGTCACACCCGAGATACTCTGATAACACCAGAGCATGCTCGCTTACCACTAAACAGGGCGCTACCAAAGGAACAAGTCATAACTGTTGGATATGGGATGGAATGGATCCTCACTCCCCCTTAAAAACAACCATAACTACAGAAAACCTCAGTGCTAATAAGTACACAAAACACAAGAGTTTGGAGGGCAAAATGGCCATAGCTTTATTTAAATCATAGGATTATAACAACCATAGTAGGAGTCAGGTGAAGTCCTCGGTCGCAGGGATTCCTGGACACTGTGAAATCCCAACTGTCAGACATACCAGAGCAAGCCAGACAGCAGTAAAGACGTTACCATACCACATCCTTATGGTCCCCGCTACCACCTCCCAACCCCATAGCCGAGCCTGTTCACCATGAGATTTTACAAAATGTTTCCTCTAGTTCTTCAGGTGGCAAGAAAGAAAGCAGCTATAAGAAGGGAATTCCACCCCCTGATAAACTCACCTACTCCCAGTAAGCAACGGGCGCACACAACCTATGCTACTCCCTACAATACAGGACCATCCTTGCTAAAAACAAACAAACAAAAAAATTACACAGCTATGCAAAGCAAAATGGAAGGCGTGCATCATGGGTCCCCCTCCCCTAGTCATGTTTCGCCCTCCACTTAGGGCTCCAGGGGAGACAGAGTGCCATTACTGAAAAGTGGAAAAATTTTAGAAACAATACCAACTCAGCCATGAAGAAGAGACCACAAAGTTACAGACCATTGTCATGGAGCGAGAAGGAGTAGAATACTGTATCACCAACGCACTGCTGACTCAAGAACTGCAGAGTTTAAACCTCTAATACTATGATGTTCCAGTATGCCAGGGCCCCAGTACTCAAAGCATGGTCTATAAAAGCATGGATGGTCAAGAGGAAGCATTTTAATTACGAGGAGGCGACCAACTTCATATTCCTATGTATAGATTTAGAATGGGAGGTCATAAAAACTCTTAACGTTGTAATGTGCTGACGCCCCAATACTTTTATCTATATCGAGTAATTGATGGAAAAATCCAATCAATTTTGTCAGAATCTAACAATCTAGTGAAGCAGTGGCCAAATAGTAGATTTGGATCTACCAGTAGAACTCAAATAGAATTTGATGTTGAGCCACCAGGCTGTTCTCCCGTAGAAGAGAGAGAAATATTACCTTAGTTAAGCCCCGGTCACACATAGCGATCTCGCTAGCGAGATCGCTGCTGAGTCACAAGCTTTGTGATGCAACAGTGATCTCGCCAGCGAGATTGCTATGTGTGACACTTACCAGAGACCGCCCCCCCCCCCGCCGGGTATCGCTGATCATCCTGGAACAGACGGGACATTTGATTGATCGCTGGTCTCCCGCTGGCCAGCACGCATCGCTGCGTGGCAGGCGGGAGACCAGCGAGCTGGTAACCAAGGTAAACATCGGGTTTCTAAGTGCCGCGCGCCGCTTAGAAACCTGATGTGTACCTTGGTTACCAGCTCCCTGCACCAGCGCGAAGGTAACTAAGGTACACAGTGGGTAACTAAGCGATGTGCGTTGTTTGTTACCCGCGTGTCGCTGGTGCTGATCGCTGGGAAAGCTGCCTGTTTGGCAGCTCACCAGCGATCCTGACAAGTTCATATCGTTGTCAGGATCACTGGTGAGTCGCTGACGGGGCCCTTAGTCTGTCACTTATCTTTTCTAGGCAAATTCTTATCTTCACATAATATAGAATATTCATTGATGACTGGTATACAAAAAGACAAAGCAGAGAATTGGTAAAGAGCTAAGCCCCCATCTCACATAACGAGATCGCTGAAAAGTCACCGATTTTGTGATACAACAGCGACCTCGCCAGGAAAACTTACAGCCTGCAATGACCATTCTGCCGCCTCACCACCGCCTGAGCTGCCGCCTCATCACCACCAGAGCTGCTGCACCCCGACCTTCTGTCTCTTCCCCACTATCCCATAGAATGCAAGTCCGCAAGGACAGAGTCCTCTCCCCTCTGTACCAGTCTGACATCGTAAATTTATTTACTGTTAATGATATCTATAACTTTGTATGTAACCCCTTCTCATGTACAGCACCATGGAATTAATGGTGCTATATAAATAATAATAATAATAATAATGTGTAACGGGGCCTTAAAGGCCCCGTCTCACATTACGAGATCGTTAGCGAGATCGCTGAAACGTCACCGATTTTGTGACGCAACAGCGATCTCGCTACGTGTGACACATAGTGGCGACCGCCCCCCCCCGCTGGATATCGCTGATCATGCTCGAATGTCCCGGGCCATCTTTTGATCGTTGGCGTCCCGCTGGCCAGCATGCATCGCTGTGTTTGACGCGGACAAGCGACCTCGTTGGTGACGTAGAACTCCGGGACGCAGGCGTGAGTGGTCAGAACAGCTGTTGTGTGACAAGGTACCAATGACCGCCGAGGTTGTTATACGGATAGCCGTATCGTTGCTGCGTCGCTGAAGAGATCTGCCTGTTTGGCAGCTTACTAGCGACCATGTAGCGACGTACCAGCGATCCTTACCAGGTCGTATCGTTGTCGGGATCGCTGGTACGTCGCTATGTGAAATGGGACCCCTACACCAAAGTTGGCACGAGGACTTCCTTCTATCAGCAGGTCAAGCATGCACCCTGCTGATCCATTCGACGTCCTTGGAATGGAAAGATGCAACTAAGTAGAGCATGACTGATCACCTCTTCAATCAAAATTTGGGTTTTCCTTTTGTAATGATTGGTTTGGTGAGTATTTAACACATATCCAGTGGACTTTGTGGCAGAAATACCCCTCTAAATCGATACAACCACCTGATGGCTGCTGGATTAGATATACTAAGGCCAGACAAAATAGGATTTCAGATTCTTTGGTTTGTGGAGTAAGACATCAAATCCATTCCGGAGAAGGCTTATATTTTATTAACTAAAATGTTAACATATTGAATACATTTGGAAATTGCTGCGAAACTAGAGAACAAGGGTCAGTAATCAACACCTAAAAAAAAAAATCTGAGCCAAGAAAGTGTTTCAATTATTAACCATTTGTAGAAGACGAGGAGCGGACTTTACATAGGAGATCAATACTTGTACCCTGCTCTCCCCAGATCCACCGCCTCCTTTCGCTCTCGGAGGACGTGTGGCATAATGGCATACCGCAGCAGGGGTTGAGGAGTGCCTGCTCTTAAATTCAGCTTACAGTGAAATTTGAGAAGCGTCACAATTATGGAAATAATGGAGACATACGATTACTCTCCAGACAAAACCGATCCTTATCTATTATTTTTGTACAGAAGTCTCTTTTCAGAGTTTGGGAGCTTTGGATTACAGTGCTCACCACCAACATTAGTCAAATAAACCTTATTCACTCCAGATATGATCTGAGGACTGAAGTTTATACTGTGCAAACATCCTGGACTGGAGAAGACTGAGGGTTACCGGAGTTTGCTATCATAGGATGGGGGAGGGTAATCCATCAAACTGTCACATCACAGCGCCTATGTACAAGAGGGGTGTGTGTACAAGTCACAGTATTCTACACAGTCCTCCACATAAGAGGGAAATTTTCACTTGGGCGAGGGTAGTCCGATATTTCTGGCAAGCAGGATCATTTTAGTTGAGTTTGCACCAGCTACACGTACCACTATACCAACAAAAGTTAGCTCAAGATGCTCCCATAAGGGTATTCTCTGCCAGGACAGACCGCTCCTGGCAGCGATACAGTGGCTTATGCTGGTGTCATGTCAAAAGAGCAGAGGCTTCTCTTCCACTCTGCTGATGGGGCGTGACTGCTGACATCATGCTGATTGACAGCAAGTTTCCTCTGCCTAACTGCAGGGAGCAGGCAGTCAAGCAGCATGAAGTATGCAATCACGCCCCTTCGACAGGGCAGCCCAGAAGCAGAAAAGCTGCTCTGTTGACATGGAGAAGCCAAATCGCCGGCAGGAGCTATCAGTAACTGATCTGAGCCAGCAACGCATAGAGCCTGGGAGTTGCCTTTTAACCCTTTTAAATAGGCGCCAGACAAAAACACCCCTTAAACGGTACGTCAGCCACTGACTTCCTAGGCTGTGTTAACCACAGATGCCCTGTCCGTCAACCTGCTCATCAATGCTTTCTGGTGGTGCACCACTAGTCTCCATTATTACGTGTCCAGAACCACTCTTAAGGTCCAGTTACATTTAGCGATGCACCAGCGATCCCGACAATGATACGACCCGGTCAGGATCGCTGGTGCATCGCTAAATGGTCGCTAGTGAGCTGCCACACAGGCAGATCTCACCAGCGATGCAGCAGCCGTCGGCGGTCGCTAATTACTTGTCAGACGGCAGCTCTGGTGACGACTTCCTCCCGTGTCCATGGAGTCGCTCGTCGAGAAGTGGACCAGGACAATCTCACGCGATCAGTGATATCCAGCGGGGAGCCGGGTCGGAGGTAAGTGTCACATGTGGCGAGATCGCTACCGATATTGCTGTTGCGTCACAAAAATCAATGACGCTTTAGCGATATCGCTAGCGATCTCGCTATGTGTGAAGGGGGCTTTAATGCTAGCTGTGCCCTGATGACAGCATTAAATAACATGCTGATGTAACTCATTATGTAAAATTGGAGTCTGGCTAAAAATTTATTTATTTTTAAGATGGTCTGAGGATTTAACACACTGTTCACATTGCGCTTGTGCAGTATGTTTAAGAGCTCAGCCTGAAAACTCCTAAAAATAGGATTCAGATGAACCTCCGACAGGGCTAAAGACAGCATTGACTCGAACGGCGTTGAAGTGTATGCAGTGTGTGCTTTTGTGTGAGAGTTGCCTTGCTGGCAAATGGTGACGGAGGTCCCTCTCCTATCAGAAGACTCTATCAACTACATAAACATTGTAGCATTCATCTAAAAGTGGCCATAGATGTCATATTTTCTATATCCAGTACTACAAAGACCTGCTGAAAACAATCTTCACAGATACCAATTTTGGACATTAAATTAGGCGACCATGACCAGCCTGCAGCTTCATTTCATCCCAGATCAGTGCTATGTGGACCAAGTGACAGCTCCATCTTTCAATTGCAGTTTACCCGATTCCAACACACCATGAAAAGCGGATGGTTTGTTTAGATCCTTAAAGGAAATTACTTTCATGTATAATACGGTAAAGAAAATGAAATCTGATCCCAGACCACCTAGGAAGAAGAACCTGCGAGCAAAATATATGAACTTTACGGAGTTTGTCAGACATCAAATTTGATTTGTGGACTGAAAATGTCAAATTACCAAAGGCTCCACATTTATCAAAACTCGGCCTAAAAAGGAAACTATAAACCTTTCACCAAAGCAAAAACACAAAAAAATCTTCATAATATATTGACTTTCTTTCAGCTATTTTATTTTTATCTGTGTATTAAAACTCTGATCAGATTATGTGTTAAAGTCCAAACCGCCAGTCTTAAGGCCCCATTCACATCAGAATGTTGGTTGATTCACCTGCTATCGACAGGTTCAGTCAACAGTCCAATGTGTATGGGGGCGACGGCCAACTGATGAGGAAGGTGTCGACTGGGCATGTCCGATCAACAGCCAAATGTGTATGGGGTCGCCGGTCGACTGATGGGGAGGATATGTCGATTGGATATGTCCAATCAACAGGCCAATGTGTATGGGGGTGCCGGCAGACTGAGGGCCCCGTCACACATAGCGACACACCAGTGATCCCAACAACGATATGACCTTGTCAGGATCGCTGGTGTGTCGTTACAAGATCGCTGGTGAACTGCCAAACAGGCAGCTTCACCAGCGATCAGCACCAGCGACACGCGGGTAACAAGCAACGCACGTCGCTTAGTTACCAGCGCCCTGGTGCAGGGAGCTGGTAACCAAGGTATACATCGGGTTTCTAAGCGGGGCGTGGTGCTTAGAAACCTGATGTGTACCTTGGTTACCAGCTCCCTGCACCAGCGCGATGGTAATTAAGGTACTCATCGGGTTTCTAAGCGCTGTGCGGCGCTTAGAAACCCGATGTGTACCTTAGTTACCAGTGCCAGTTCGCTGATCTCCCGCCTGCCACAAGCACCGATGCGTGCTGGCCAGCGGGAGACCAGCGATCAAAAAAACGTCCCGGCCATGGAATGGAAGGACGATCAGCAATACCTGACAGGGGGGCAAGTGTCACACACAGCGATCTCGCTGGTGAGATCGATGTTGCGTCACAAAACTTGTGACTCAGCAGCAATCTCGCTAGCGAGATCGCGGTGTGTGACGGGGGCTTGATGGGGAGATTTGTCAATTAGGCATGTCTGATTCTCCCAGAGATGAGCCGCTGTTTGACGTGTCAGTCAGCGGCTTTCTCAGAGAACACAGGAGTGCTAGACCAAGCGAGAGCTCCTGTGTAAGGGAGAGTCGGCTGAGATGGCTGTCGACCAAATGATAGGCCAAAGCATCGTTTGGCGCATGACCATCTTTAATGTATTGGTTCTCATGCAATAATCGAACAATCCGTATTCTCCTTCCAGATAGTGATCATCCAAGCTTAAAAAAGTTTGGCAGCATCTTCAAAAAAAACACGTAAGTATGACTGGAGGTCCATCATAAAATACAGTGTGTACTGTGGCCTGCAGGAGCTTTTTTTCAAGTAATGTATAACCCCTTAGAGGACCTTTCACCAAATAATTCAGTTCGAACTGGACACACAATATTATAGTGGACGCAGAGAGGAATAAAAATTTTTGTTTTGTTTTAATGTCGCCTTTCCATTGCGAAGATATTAGCAATCAAATATTTGCCAGTTAATGAGTTAATATTAGATAAGCCAAATGGGTGTTATCACATAACTTATACAGGTTGGAGAAGTGGAAATCCCCCAGGAAAAGCATCTAATAACCAGAAACATATGGTGAAAGTTCCTCTATAATGACCATGCCAAACAGGGCCTTACTGACCGACCAACTTTTTTTTTTCTTTTTTTATCCTCTCCTGTTTTTGGCAGCCAGGATTTTTTTTTTTTTTTTTCATTGATGTGGCTGTATGAGACTTTATCTTATGAGGTACAAATTGTATTATTCTTTATTGCTGTTTTAGGGCAAATATATATTTCCTGTGGAATTTGTATACAATATGTTTGAGCGCAAATATAGAAAAATCTATTTTTTTTTTTTTTTTAACTGTTCACATAAAACCGCAAATAACCTACTAATTAATTCTACAGGTTATTATGGACATGTGGATAAATAACATGTGTAGAGCTTTTGCTACATGTAGTAAAATGTATTTTATATATATAGAAAAAAAAAATCTACTTTTTTGCAGTGGGTGGACTTTATACTACTTTTATTTATATTTCTTTGTTTGTCCCCTTTCAAATGATTTGTTTCCCAAAAGATCAAAGATCTCCAGGGAATATTTTTTTCTCTTTATTGATCATTTATTTCCACTGTAACTGGGGCATACATAAAAGCCATGATTCCAGGGGAATCAGCCCAATGGACTAAATATGTGTCACTGGCAGAGCCGATATGGTTCTGATAGGAACTAGCTACTCTGCAATGCTGGCGGACACCTGGTGATCATCTAATCGCCAGCTCCTACAGAAGCATCAGCAGTGACGATCCATCTGTACACTACATAGCACTCATTGAGTAGCTTCAACTCCCAGCCTTGACTTTACAATAGCTCACAGGATTACAGCTCTGAACCAAGAGATATAAATTTACTGCTTGTTCATCATGGGGTTTGGGTTAAAACTACTTTATTCAGTATAGGAAGAAACAGGTCTGGAATTAACTACTGTGTAAGTATTTCAGCTTCAAATCCCCATACACCATAAATGGATCTCGACCGAACGATGCTTCATCCGATAGCCATCTTGGACAGCTCTCCCATACACAGGAAGGTTTGTTCAGCCAAAAACGCCTATGTTCTCTATGAGAAAGCAGTCGACAGACATCTTTGCCAGAGTCTTATCTCTGGGATAATAAATTCCTCGCAGGCCAAAATTAGACATGGCCATTCAACATCTTTCCCAACAAATAGATGACTAGCGCGCATTAGAGTGCTGACCGAAGCCAACAATCTCAGTGGGTGCGGTCGTAATTAATCAAATACATTTTATATTGGATAAAGCTGATGATAGGTTCCCTTTTAATAGCACGCAACCATTTTTAAGGTCTGTTTTATAAGATTCTAGTAAGTTGTATGCAAGTCCATAGGGTACGGTAAGATGGGCTTTGCTGGTCTTGCTTTGGCGCCTCCTCTCTGATCACAATTGTCGTCTGTCTGCTTGCATCATCCACAAAGTCTTCCCCAATCATGCTCCCGTGCAGGTGCACTTCTCTCAGCCCTGCTGAGGGCAGAACAAAGCACTATGATGCGCATGTGCCAGAAGAGGCCAAAGAGCGACGATGACTCGGAAGTTACGTCGGTGCTTGTGCACTAGAGTACTTTTGTTGCTGTCAGTAGGGCAGAGCACAGTATGCCTGATCAGGAGTGCGATTGGGTTGCAGGACAGCGATTGCAACGAGAGAGGGGGAAGCACCGAAGCAAGACCAGCGATGCCCATTGGACAGCAAGGTGTCATATGGGGGAATAATAAAATGTATTTTTTGTGCTATGTAGAGAGTTGGGAACTTACACACAACTTACTAGAATACTGTGAGAGAGGCCATAAAGGTGGTGGCCATGCATTGCACTGGGAAAACCCGGTGACAGGTTCCCCCGTAACCAACCTACAGCCAAGCAGATGGTATTGGGTCACACATCTTTGAAAGTGAGAGTCTGATCTGCCTTCCCATTGGATTTAAGTGTCTGGTGCTTCGCTTAAAGCAGGAGGAGCCCTCATTAAATAAGTTAGTATTTAGTACCCCATGCTAACGATAAGTCAAGTCTAGTGTTGAACAAGCGTGCTCAGATATCGTGAACAACTGGCTACGTCGATGGTGCCGTCAGCAACGATTTGGATTTCTGGATCACGGAGTGAACTACTTATACGATGGACTACTTGCTAGAGATGGGGTGCACCTTACGAAGACTGGAAAGCATGTATTTGGAAGTCGCCTTGCTACACTTGTAAGGAGAGCTTTAAACTAGAACAACATGGGAAGGGAAGCAAAAGACCAGAAAAAGCCATACACCTGACAAATGCTATTGAGAACTCTGCTATTAGAAGTGGAAAGGAAGAACAAAGACGAAAGAATCTAATTAATAAAAATATTGGAGAAAGAGAAACCAATCACAAACTAAAATGTTTCTATACTAATGCACAAAGCATGGGCAACAAACAAGGAGAATTGGAACTACTAACACAGGAACAGAAATATGATGTAATTGGAATCACTGAAACTTGGTGGGACAATACACATGATTGGAATACAAGACTAGAAGGATACAACTTATTTGCAAGAAACAGACTTGATAAACGAGGAGGGGGTGTCGCATTGTATGTTCGAAACGCGTATATCTGCACAGAGATTGAAGCTTCAGAGACTGGGAGTTCTGTGGAAACTGTTTGGGTAAGAATACAAGGACAGAACAATGGAAAGGACACCATTGTAGGCATTTACTACAGGCCGCCTGTGCAAGCCGAAGATATAGATGAACTCTTTATGCATCAGATGGCCAAGTTCTCCAAAAAATATGACATAGTTGTCATGGGAGATTTCAACTATCCAGACATTTGTTGGGAATCTCTCTCAGGCAAAACTAACAGGTCAAGGAAATTCTTATCCTCTCTTGCTGACAACTTTATCTTCCAAAAGGTAAGGGAGAAAACAAGGGGAACTGCTACCTTGGATCTAATCCTTATAAACAGGGAGGAAATGGTTGAGGAGGTAAAAGTGGCTGGGACCCTAGGAGGTAGCGACCATGCTATTTTAGAATTTTGGATTACTAGAGGTGGAAGACCTGTGAAGACTCAGACGTCAAGGTTAGATTTCAGAAAGGCAGATTTTAAGGGATTCAGAAAGAGAATTGGAGGGATCCAATGGCTGGATATCCTTAAAGACAAAAATGTCCAGGAAGGATGGGAAATCTTGAAAAATGAAATTCTCAAAGCACAGTTGTTAACAATTCCGAAAAGAGGGAAGAATAGGAAGCATTTAAGGAAACCAGGATGGATGAACACAGAACTTAAGCACATGCTAAAAAGGAAGAAAAAAATGTTTATAAAATGGAAAGAGGGAGGCATATCTAAAGAAGAATATAATGCTGTCTGCAGAACCTGCAGGGCACAAATCAGATTATCTAAAGCTGAAAATGAACTGAGGCTTGCAAGAGATGTCAAAAGCAATAATAAAGGATTTTGGGGATATGTCAAAAGTAAAAGAAAAGTCAAAGATGCTATAGGATTTTTACAGGATGAAAATGATGAAATGGTAAGACAGGATGTTGAGAAGGCTGAACTTTTAAATTCCTATTTTGCATCTGTTTTCTCTCAGAAAGGAAATGCAACATCAACTGTTATTCACTGTCCTATTAAGGGAATAGAAGAATCCAGGATATCTATAAACAGAAAGATAGTGAGGAAACACTTAGCTAACCTAAATGAATTCAAGTCTCCAGGTCCAGATGAATTACACCCCAGAGTACTGAAGGAGATAGCAGAAGAAATTTTTGAACCCCTCTCCATAATCTTTGAAAATTCTTGGAGAACAGGAGAAGTGCCAGAAGACTGGAGAAGAGCAAATGTTGTTCCTATCTTCAAAAAGGGGAAGAAGGTGGACCCAGGCAACTATAGGCCGGTGAGTCTGACTTCTATACCAGGAAAGATCTTTGAACAAATTATTAAACAACATGTATGTCAATACCTGGATAAGAATGAAGTGATTAAACAGAGTCAGCATGGGTTTCTAACTAATAAGTCATGTCAGACTAACTTAATTTCCTTCTATGACGGTATCACTGATTGGGTGGATCAAGGAAATGCTGTAGATATAGTATATCTTGACTTCAGCAAAGCATTTGACAAAGTCTCTCATACAATCCTTATTGAAAAAATGACTAAGTATGGAATGGACAAGGCAACTGTTAGGTGGATTCATAACTGGCTTAGTGATCGGACCCAAAGAGTGGTCGTAAATGGCTGCACATCCAGTTGGAAGAATGTCTCAAGTGGGGTACCACAGGGCTCTGTCCTGGGCCCTGTATTGTTCAACATCTTTATCAACGATTTAGATGAAGGAATTGAGGGTAAACTGATTAAATTTGCTGATGACACAAAGCTAGGAGGGATAGCTATTACTAGAGAAGAGAGAGAGAGGATTCAAAAAGATTTAAATAAACTGGAGAAGTGGGCAGCAACTAACAGAATGGTTTTTAACAGGGAGAAATGCAAAGTACTACATCTGGGCAATAAAAATGAAAAAAGCATATATAGAATGGCAGGAATAGGGCTAAGTGACAGCACATGTGAAAAAGACTTGGGTATACTAATAGATCACAGACTGAATATGAGTCAACAGTGTGATGCAGCAGCAAAAAAGGCAAATGCAATTCTAGGATGTATTAACAGAAGCATACAGTCTAGATCACGTGAAGTCATTATTTCCCTCTACTCCTCTTTGGTCAGACCTCATCTGGAATATTGTGTCCAGTTTTGGGCACCACATTTTAAAAAAGACATCAACAAACTGGAGCAAGTTCAGAAAAGAGCGACCAGAATGGTGACCGGTCTGCAAACCCTGTCTTATGAGGAAAGGTTGCAGGATTTGGGAATGTTTAGTTTGCAAAAGAGAAGACTGAGAGGAGACTTAATAGCTGTCTACAAATATCTAAAGGGCTGTCACATTGTAGAAGGATCAACTTTATTCTCATTTGCACAAGGAAAGACTAGAAGCAATGGGATGAAACTGAATGGAAGGAGACACAGATTAGATATTAGAAAAAACTTTTTGACAGTTAGAGTGATCAATGAGTGGAACAGGCTGCCACGAGAAGTGGTGAGTTCTCCTTCAATGGAAGTCTTCAAACAGAGGCTGGACAGACATCTGACTGGGATGATTTAGCGAATCCTGCTTTGAGCAGGGGGTTGGACCAGATGGCCCAGGAGGTCCCTTCCAACTCTACGATTCTATGATTCTATGTATTATTCAAGCAGAACCAAGATACTCTGATAACACTCGAGCATGCTCACTCATCACCAAGTCCCAGATAAAGTATACGTTTTCTAGACCTCCAACACTATGGATAGTTCTCGTAATCCCAGAAGAAGCCCCATAGATAGAAGAAGACTTTTTCCAGCACTTCCAGCATTGTGAAGAGAACAGCTTCCAGTCATCACTTGTACGTGGGATGAAATAAGACGGATTTGTTCTACAACAGCTGCCATCCATTTATACGTTTTTAGGTTGTGCAATGGATCAGCTTTAACACTCGGCCACAGTTAATGGGTCTGTGGTGAATATATTCATTATGGCTGTGAATCTCCCAGAAATCCCCAATAAATCCTTCTTCTTATTTTCCCCACTTATGTCCTCCCTCCAGGGCTTGTGAGTAGACACTTAGCATGGAGTTGTTGAGGTCTGTATCACTCGCCTGCTCCCCCTTCCCCTTTGCAGATCATGTGGATACAACTTGTTCACTCGGCAGAAACCTGCGCAGCCTTTCTATTCATTAAATGTTGGCTCAGATGTGCACTTTTCTGCCTAATGGACTTGGAAAATGGATGCATGGGTATGAATTGCAAAAGCCACTTAATGCTCCTCTTCCTTGCCACGGCACTTACCAAAAATAGCAAAATTTTAGTGTGTGGTAATCTGCTGGAGCAGAAACACATCTATAAAGAAATAACCTTAAAGGAGGCGTACGAATATAAATGCATTGTTTTGGCAGCGTAAGGCTACTTTCACATTAGCGTTTTTTATTGCTGCGCTTCGTGCGCAATAGAAACGCATGCAAAGCATTTTTTAGGCCATTGCGTTTTAAGCCATTGTAACTCTTAAAACGCATGCGATTTTAAACGCAGGCGTGCGCATGTCCATGCGCATGCCTGCGTTCCCATAGACTATAATCTGATTTTTTGGCGCATTCTGTGCGCAAGCGTTTGTTGCATTTTTGGTCCGTTCAACCTGTGTCAAAAGGTTGCGTCCGGCGCGCCTAGGCGCACACTACAAAAAAAGCATGAGCTCGAAAACGCATACCAATGCGTGCAAACGCTAGACCATGCGCCCCCATGTTAAACATAGGGGTGCATGGCGCATGGACGAGCACGATGCGCTGCGCTAAAAAACGCTAAAGTGAAATCAGCCTTAGAAAATAAAAAAAAAAATCATAATAGACGTAAAAACGCATAAGCAGCAATTCTAAAATGGCCAATCACTAGAAATCAGAGGATCACTTAGCAGAACTCCGGTCCAACAGCCATGCCTCTAATCTGTGACCGCTGGGTGGGAGCCCAACAAATCTCCTTACATCCCGGCTCGTCTTTAGTTTAGCCAATCTGGCACAATGTTATCATTGTGCAATAACGCACAAATGACGTTGCACCAGCTCAGCACATCAAAAGAAAATCTGGGCATGCCTGGAGGTAAGGAGATTTGCTGGGCTCCCATACAGCGGTCATCGATGGACCAGAGTCCTGCAAATCGATTCTCCCATCACTACTGCGTTCTGTATGGAATTTAATATTATAAAACAGTCCATGTCAATTGGCCAAACCTGTTAAATGGGTCATGCAGACCCTCTCTTCCACCCAATCTGATGGCTGTCTAAAGGGCCTGTCACACTAAGCGATATCGCTAGCAATATCGCTATAACGCCACTGGTTTTTGTGACGTTATAGCGATATCGCTATGTCTGATACTTACCTCCGACCGGCTCCCCCGCTGGTTATCGCTGATCACGCGAGAGCGTCCTGGACCGTTTCTCGTCGGGCACTTCCTGCTGGGCTTCCTGCTGTGACGACGAGCGACGCGTGGACGCGGGCGGGAGGACGTCAGGATCGCCTCGTCTGACAGGTAAGTAGCGACCCCCGACCCCTGATATGTCGCTGGTGAGATCTGCCTGTGTGGCAGCTCACTAGCGACCACTTAGAGATGCACCAGCGATCCTGACCGCGTCATATCGCTGGTGCATCGCTAAGTGTGACAGTACCTTTAAGGTACACCTAGTGAGGATCCAAGTAATTAAAAAAGGCCACATACACAACATGTCCTATGTAAGATTGGGTGGGAGAGAGGGGTTTGCACAAACTTTGAACATGTCCCACTGTCTTCTGTATACATGATCGTACATCTCCGCTCCACTGGCTGGATGACATATTAGCCATCAAGAAATCACAACAGATGAAAATCCTGGTCAAAACTCAAAAGTCCCAGCAATGAGCATGTATTTAGAAAGACTGCACCTTGAAACATAGACCTAGGAAAATGCAGAACAGCTAGATTTAATAGGTGGAAATATACCAATAGATTGTGGTCTAAAATGGGTCTGGTCCTCATTACAGCCCTGTCCCTGACCACTGATCTTCCAGGGATCAGGGTTGATCGATAGAACTGGAGCACCTTTTGCTTACAAAAAGCTTTGTGAATGTGGACACGGGATTTTGTCCACAGTGTGTCCACAGGGATGTATGCATCCATC
This sequence comes from Dendrobates tinctorius, assembly GCF_039654945.1. Lineage (NCBI taxonomy): Eukaryota > Metazoa > Chordata > Amphibia > Anura > Dendrobatidae > Dendrobates > Dendrobates tinctorius. The sequence continues at coordinate 17,667,546 of NW_027361706.1, read as the reverse complement.
ATCCATTGATGAGAAATCAATAGTATTGCCTCAATGGCATGTGACATGTGTAAACAATCTTTTCTTGTTCTCAAAGATAATCGTCCCAAAGATTTGGTTTGGATTCAAGGGTCAAAATTGCAAAAGATTTGGACACAAGGGGTCCAAATTGCAAAATCAGTATTCAAGTTTCAGACTAAATAGGACAGTTATTCTCCATATGATAGTGGAACCCCTTAAAAGGGAACCTGTCACCAGTTGTATACCTTATAAACCATGCCCCAGATGTAAACAAGGCTCCTACAACCCATTTATACGCTCATAGATGCCCCTGCATACCTCTAAAGAAGTGGTTTATTTATGTCCCGCACTGCATGTACCGCCCAGTCCCTCAAAACGCCACCTCTTCTATTTTTATGGAAGCGGATGACGTCTCCTATGTCATCCACACAGTGCTCGAAGTTTCACACCTGCGCAATGGAATCAGAGACCGCCAAAACAAAGTCATGTAATGTGTAGGAGCCGGCTTCACTTCTACGTCACCAGCTCCCTGGCTGTTCAATAAGGCAGAGTAAGTCATGCCTGTGCAGATGCGAGACTTTGAGCACTGTGGATGTTGCAGGAGATGTCATCGACTTCCATCAAAATAGTGACGCCGGGCCCGGAGACATCATCTACTTCCATCAAAATAGTGACGCAGGGGACGCCTTCCACTTCCATCAAAATAGTGACGCAGGAGACGCCTTCCACTTCCATCAAAATAGTGACACAGGAGACGCCTTCCACTTCCATCAAAATAGTGACACAGGAGACGCCATCCACTTCCATCAAAATAGTGACGCAGGAGACGCCATCCTCTTCCATCAAAATAGTGACGCAGGAGACGCCATCCACTTCCATCAAAATAGTGACGCAGGAGATGCCATAGTGACGCAGGAGAAGTTTTCCACTTCCATCAAAATAGTGACACGGGAGACGCCATCCACTTCCATCAAAATAGTGACGCAGGAGACGCCATCCACTTCCATCAAAATAGTGACGCAGGAGACGCCATCCACTTCCATCAAAATAGTGACGCGGGAGACGCCATCCACTTCCATCAAAATAGTGACGCAGGAGACGTTTTCCACTGCCATCAAAATAGTGACATGGGAGACGCCATCCACTTCCATCAAAATAGTGACACGGGAGACGCCATCCACTTCCATCAAAATAGTGACGCCGGAGACGTTTTCCACTGCCATCAAAATAGTGACATGGGAGACGCCATCCACTTCCATCAAAATAGTGACACGGGAGACGCCATCCACTTCCATCAAAATAGTGACACGGGAGACGCCATCCACTTCCATCAAAATAGTGACACGGGAGACGCCATCCACTTCCATCAAAATAGTGACACGGGAGACGCCATCCACTTCCATCAAAATAGTGACGCAGGAGACGCCATCCACTTCCATCAAAATAGTGACGCAGGAGACGCCATCCACTTCCATCAAAATAGTGACGCGGGAGACGCCATCCACTTCCATCAAAATAGTGACGCAGGAGACGTTTTCCACTGCCATCAAAATAGTGACATGGGAGACGCCATCCACTTCCATCAAAATAGTGACGCGGGAGACGCCATCCACTTCCATCAAAATAGTGACGCAGGAGACGTTTTCCACTGCCATCAAAATAGTGACATGGGAGACGCCATCCACTTCCATCAAAATAGTGACACGGGAGACGCCATCCACTGCCATCAAAATAGTGACGCAGGAGACGCCTTCCACTTCCATCAAAATAGTGACACAGGAGACGCCTTCCACTTCCATCAAAATAGTGACACAGGAGACGCCATCCACTTCCATCAAAATAGTGACGCAGGAGACGCCATCCTCTTCCATCAAAATAGTGACGCAGGAGACGCCATCCACTTCCATCAAAATAGTGACGCAGGAGATGCCATAGTGACGCAGGAGACGTTTTCCACTTCCATCAAAATAGTGACACGGGAGACGCCATCCACTTCCATCAAAATAGTGACGCAGGAGACGCCATCCACTTCCATCAAAATAGTTACGCAGGAGACGCCATCCACTTCCATCAAAATAGTGACGCGGGAGACGCCATCCACTTCCATCAAAATAGTGACGCAGGAGACGTTTTCCACTGCCATCAAAATAGTGACATGGGAGACGCCATCCACTTCCATCAAAATAGTGACACGGGAGACGCCATCCACTTCCATCAAAATAGTGACGCCGGAGACGTTTTCCACTGCCATCAAAATAGTGACATGGGAGACGCCATCCACTTCCATCAAAATAGTGACACGGGAGACGCCATCCACTGCCATCAAAATAGTGACACGGGAGACGCCATCCACTTCCATCAAAATAGTGACACGGGAGACGCCATCCACTTCCATCAAAATAGTGACGCAGGAGACGCCATCCACTTCCATCAAAATAGTGACGCAGGAGACGCCATCCACTTCCATCAAAATAGTGACGCGGGAGACGCCATCCACTTCCATCAAAATAGTGACGCAGGAGACGTTTTCCACTGCCATCAAAATAGTGACATGGGAGACGCCATCCACTTCCATCAAAATAGTGACGCGGGAGACGCCATCCACTTCCATCAAAATAGTGACGCAGGAGACGTTTTCCACTGCCATCAAAATAGTGACATGGGAGACGCCATCCACTTCCATCAAAATAGTGACACGGGAGACGCCATCCACTGCCATCAAAATAGTGACGCAGGAGACGCCTTCCACTTCCATCAAAATAGTGACACAGGAGACGCCTTCCACTTCCATCAAAATAGTGACACAGGAGACGCCATCCACTTCCATCAAAATAGTGACGCAGGAGACGCCATCCTCTTCCATCAAAATAGTGACGCAGGAGACGCCATCCACTTCCATCAAAATAGTGACGCAGGAGATGCCATAGTGACGCAGGAGACGTTTTCCACTTCCATCAAAATAGTGACACGGGAGACGCCATCCACTTCCATCAAAATAGTGACGCAGGAGACGTTTTCCACTGCCATCAAAATAGTGACATGGGAGACGCCATCCACTTCCATCAAAATAGTGACACGGGAGACGCCATCCACTGCCATCAAAATAGTGACACGGGAGACGCCATCCACTTCCATCAAAATAGTGACACGGGAGACGCCATCCACTTCCATCAAAATAGTGACACGGGAGACGCCATCCACTTCCATCAAAATAGTGACGCAGGAGACGCCATCCACTTCCATCAAAATAGTGACGCAGGAGACGCCATCCACTTCCATCAAAATAGTGACGCGGGAGACGCCATCCACTTCCATCAAAATAGTGACGCAGGAGACGTTTTCCACTGCCATCAAAATAGTGACATGGGAGACGCCATCCACTTCCATCAAAATAGTGACACGGGAGACGCCATCCACTGCCATCAAAATAGTGACGCAGGAGACGCCTTCCACTTCCATCAAAATAGTGACACAGGAGACGCCTTCCACTTCCATCAAAATAGTGACACAGGAGACGCCATCCACTTCCATCAAAATAGTGACACAGGAGACGCCATCCTCTTCCATCAAAATAGTGACGCAGGAGACGCCATCCACTTCCATCAAAATAGTGACGCAGGAGATGCCATAGTGACGCAGGAGACGTTTTCCACTTCCATCAAAATAGTGACACGGGAGACGCCATCCACTTCCATCAAAATAGTGACGCAGGAGACGTTTTCCACTGCCATCAAAATAGTGACATGGGAGACGCCATCCACTTCCATCAAAATAGTGACACGGGAGACGCCATCCACTGCCATCAAAATAGTGACACGGGAGACGCCATCCACTTCCATCAAAATAGTGACGCGGGAGACGCCATCCACTTCCATCAAAATAGTGACGCAGGAGACGTTTTCCACTGCCATCAAAATAGTGACATGGGAGACGCCATCCACTTCCATCAAAATAGTGACACGGGAGACGCCATCCACTGCCATCAAAATAGTGACACGGGAGACGCCATCCACTTCCATCAAAATAGTGACACGGGAGACGCCATCCTCTTCCATCAAAATAGTGACGCAGGAGACGCCATCCACTTCCATCAAAATAGTGACGCAGGAGACGCCATAGTGACGCAGGAGACGTTTTTCACTTCCATCAAAATAGTGACACGGGAGACGCCATCCACTTCCATCAAAATAGTGACGCAGGAGACGCCATCCACTTCCATCAAAATAGTGACGCAGGAGATGCCATCCACTTCCATCAAAATAGTGACGCAGGAGACGCCATCCACTTCCATCAAAATAGTGACGCAGGAGACGCCATCCACTTCCATCAAAATAGTGACGCAGGAGACGCCATCCACTTCCATCAAAATAGTGATGCAGGAGACGCCATCCACTTCCATCAAAATAGTGACGCGGGAGACGCCATCCACTTCCATCAAAATAGTGACGCAGGAGACGTTTTCCACTGCCATCAAAATAGTGACACGGGAGACGCCATCCACTTCCATCAAAATAGTGACACGGGAGACGCCATCCACTTCCATCAAAATAGTGACACGGGAGACGCCATCCACTTCCATCAAAATAGTGACACGGGACACGCCATCCACTTCCATCAAAATAGTGACACGGGAGACGCCATCCACTTCCATCAAAATAGTGACACGGGAGACGCCATCCACTTCCATCAAAATAGTGACACGGGAGACGCCATCCACTTCCATCAAAATAGTGACACGGGAGACGCCATCCACTTCCATCAAAATAGTGACACGGGAGACGCCATCCACTTCCATTAAAATAGTGACACGGGAGACGCCATCCACTTCCATCAAAATAGTGACACCTGAGACGCCATCCACTTCCATCAAAGTAGTGACGCGGGAGATGCCATCCACTTCCATCAAAATAGTGACGCAGGAGACGCCATCCACTTCCATCAAAATAGTGACACGGGAGACGCCATCCACTTCCATCAAAGTAGTGACGCGGGAGATGCCATCCACTTCCATCAAAGTAGTGACGCGGGAGATGCCATCCACTTCCATGCAGCGTGGGACATCGGTAAAACACATTCGGAGGTATGCAGGGGCACCTATGATGGCATAAATGGGTAGGAACCCTGTTTACATGCTTCTAAAAGGTGATGGGCATGGTTTATAAGGTATAAAGCTTGTGACAGGTTTTCTTTAAAATTGATCCACTCTCCAAGATTTAAATAAAAATACTAAAAAAAAAAAAAAAAAAAAAAAAAACCGACATCAAAATTTATGTTCAATACTTTAAACTTCATGACACAGTTCGTTAAAAGGGGTTATCTGAACTTTTGTTCAGGAACGCATTGCACCCGGCCTCCTGCTCTGCAGGGGATGGTAAATACCTGAAGATTGACGGTTAGGACTAGGTGCATGTTTGTGCCGCAGTACCTGCTCTCTCCCAGGTTGCCATCAGTGATAGCTTTGCCTCTGAATCATAGAACAGGCGCAGGGGCACTGAGGCTGGCTGCATCTAGCAACCCAGATAGTTTCAGAATGCTATAGAGCCTTGCCTAAGTAACCAGCCACTAGGAAACAAGTTGTATACGTTTATGAGAAAATAAGGGGGACTACTAGACCTCGGGTACCTACTTGCCGGGGCCGGAACTATCGAGGCTGCATCCCCTGTTGCCTGGGGGAAGCTTTAGCGAGGCGGACCTTCCTCCTAACCGAGGGGGGCAGGGAGATAAAAGGAGAAAGTGCGCGCAGCAGAGCAGTTTGGCGTGAACCCAGGACAGCGTGCAGAGAGGTGAGTGGCATACAGTGTGAGCCCAGTGACTACCAGAGAACAAGGAGCCGTACGGTCCGTGTCTGTGAGTACAGCGCACGTGCCATATAATAGTGACTGGGAACGGGACCGACACTTGCACCCTGACTTTGCCAGCGAATATTTGCCCAGACGCTTGCGCCCTGACCTCACCAGTGTATATTTGCAGAGACACGCTGCCAGTCACTGAAGTATATGGACTAGGGGCTCAGTGGAAGGTACTGGAGACCGACCCCTGCCACCAGAAGACGAGGCATTGTTGCCCACAGGACCCTATTTGAAAAGACACCACGCCAACTGTTGCCGGCGCCATTGACTTCCCAGCAGGAGTCACAGTTTGAGGAACTTCTGACACAAGTGTTTCACAAGAACCATCGTAAACTGATCTTTTATTTTTGAACTCTACATATCCTTTTGCAGGAATACTGTTTATTCCCCTGTTTAACCCATTACCTCCCTGCGTGGAGTATTCCCGTTAATAAAGTTGTTAACCCTTGCTCTGCCTCCTGTCCGTCACTGCATCCCACAACCTGCTTACAAAAACACAAGGGGATTTTTATTAAAAAGGTAACAATTGCAAACTTGCTTGTTTTTACAAGTTCTGAGATTTTAACCACATAAGAACTTCAGACTGCCCCTTTCAAAGTCCAGGAAAACACAAGTCACTTGTTTTTGGATACAGCAGTGAAGATAATGACAGTACAGTGCTGAATGTTCTTGGAAGTTGCAATATACTGTTTTCGTATCTTCATGGGGGCTATTTAATAGAACCTACCAGCAACCACTTAAAAAAAAATATTGCACCTTCAGAATCACTTTGGTTATTCATTTTTCAAAATATATTTTTGCAAATCACAAGCTGCTCCTAAATCTAATAGCATCTATTTTTTCCCTCTACACTCCCTCTAGAACCCCTGCTAACGCAAATGCTGTGTAGCTGGTCTCTCTCTCCTGAATGAATACACAGACTGTATTTTGTGCAGACCATGGTTCAGTAATTTTCCAGGCTCCAGCTATTTTGAATACAGTTCTACAATCCATTTCAGACACCAAACAGATTTTTCTGTTAAAATATCGAAAAAATATTAAAGGAAATTACACACACTGTGTGTGCACCATTATTAGGCCATTTGTATTTTTTATTATTAATTTTATCATTAAACAACTACAGAGCTGTCGGTCAATCCAAAAAAATTATTAATCAATCTTAATATTTCAGAAAGTAAAAGTGATGTTTTGGCTTTCCTTGGAGAATATCTATATGTGCAGAATTATGCATCTAAGGCCGGTTTCACATTAGCGCATTTTCAGCGCGCGCACGGCCGGGGGTAGCTCCGCCCCCGATCCGGCTCTCTGCCCGGCGTGCCCGCCCCTTCCTTGTAGCGCCGCCTCCTAGCGGACAGCGGCGCCTGCGATCGGCGCACCCTATCTTTAGCATAGGGTGCGCCGATCGTGCGCAGGCCGTGCGCTAGTTGCGCTTTGACCTGCGCTGCGCACTTTTGACGGTGCGCCGTGCGCGCCAAAATCAAACTTTTCGGATTTTGGCGCGCACGGCGCACCGTCAAAAGTGCGCAGCGCAGGTCAAAGCGCAACTAGCGCACGGCCTGCGCACGATCGGCGCACCCTATGCTAAAGATAGGGTGCGCCGATCGCAGGCGCCGCTGTCCGCTAGGAGGCGGCGCTACAAGGAAGGGGCGGGCACGCCGGGCAGAGAGCCGGCTCGGGGGCGGAGCTACCCCCGGCCGTGCGCGCGCTGAAAATGCGCTAGTGTGAAACCGGCCTAAGTGAAAAACGTAAATTATTTTGGACTTTATAACAATAGCCTGTCCTTTGGGTAGACCATTGAAGGAGGTCCAACACCCTCAGGCTAGTTGCACACTAGCGTTTATTCGACGCAGCGCACGGCGCTGCTAACCCCCGCCCCTGCCGGCTCACTGCCTGCCCCATCCGGTCATCGCCGCCTACTATCGCACATTGACGCTTGCGATCTGCGCACCCCATCTTTAGCATAGGGAGCGCAGATCGTGCGGTAGTAGGATTTTGGCGTGCGCTGCACACTTTTGAAGGTGCGCCGTGCGCGCCGAAATGCAACATGCTGCGTTCGGCGCGCACGGGCGCACCTTCAAAAGTGCGCAGCGCACGCCAAACTCCTACTAGCGCACGATCTGCGCACCCTATGCTAAAGATAGGGTGCGCAGATCGCAAGCGTCCATGTGCGATAGTAGGCGGCGAAGACCGGATGGAGCGGGCAGGGAGCCGGCAGGGGGCGGGGCTTAGCGGCACCGTGCGCTGCGTCAAATAAACGCTAGTGTGAAACTAGCCTTAGGGGGATGTGGTACTCTCCAAACATAACCCACTTTTTAAAGTCTATAAAGTTTTAGTGAAATTCAGTGAGAATTAAATAATAAAGGTAATTAAAGGTATAAAACTGAGGGTTATTCATCCATATCTTAAATTAAATGGGTAGCCCAGTGGAAAGTGGACACAAAGTGCTTCCATTTCGATTCCAGTCCTGCCAACAGGTCATGATTGGAGGATATTCTATAGGGAACACTTGGCGGTTTCCGCAGCATTGACAATAATATCACGTCGGCAATAATAAGGAAATCCTTAAAACACGACCTCTTTGTGGGATCTTGAGGATTAGAGTTGAAAAACACTTCTCTAGAGACAACGTGAACCGGAATTGTGTAACACCTAACTGTACTAGTGGTGGCGTTGCAGAAAAACTGACCAGTTACTGCCATATGTATCCACGGATTTTAGTTGGGTGTCAAGGATACTAGTTGGGGAATGAAGGTCATTTTAAAGGAATTCTAACAAAAAGCAACTGTGCAAAGTGCAGAAACCCTATAAAATGACACTATCATCCTTGATTGTAACATGAACATGTACTCAATTAGTCAGTGGCCATACAAAGTCTTTGCAGAGCATTTCTCATCAAGGAACCTCTAAGACAGTGGTCCCCAACTCCAGTCCTCAATAGCCAATAAAACAGGTCAGGTTTTAAGGATTTCCTTAGTATCGCCCAGGTGGTGGAATTATTGCCTGTGCAGGTGAGCAGATCTCACCTGTGCAATTTTAAGGGAAATCTTGAAAATGTGACTTGTTGGTGGGCTCTTGAGGACTGGAGTTGGGGAACACTGCTCTAAGACAACTTCTGGAAACTGAAGACACTGTTCAATCCCAATTGGAAACTTTAGAGTCTTCTTCTTAGGATTGATTGGCATCCCAGTAGTCAGACTTTCAGCAGTCAGCAAGTCATCACTTATCTTGATGATCTACTATAAGCAAACAGAATTTTACCAAATCCCAGTTTAAAGTGCTTTGCGTAAATGGTCATCGACCTATCCTTTACACTACGCACTTTAATCAATTTTTGAACAGTGGGTCACATTTCACCATTGGTTTGTCATCAGTTATTTCTTTTCTACAAAAAAATAAAATTTAAAGCTCCTCCTACCTACTGAACATTTGGAAATGGACAGCACATGAATGACCTGCATGTGCGGTCCATCATTTTTCAGATTTACTGATTAGAATGGATCCTCAAAATGGGTCAGAACTGTAAATGTGAATAGCACCATACAACACATACCGATAGTGGCCAATTCAGCAGAGTACGGAGTTGCGCCAAAATTTTGCAACTTGATGTTTTTAAGCCAGTTTGAATCGGCTCCACAGAAATGGGTGGCGCTGGGGTGGATTCTGTGTGTCATGGCGGTTCTGAATTCGCTCGCCAGTTCAATTCATCAAAAGTGTCGTACTGGAATAGTATTTCTGGGGCAGTGAACAGTGATGCACGCCGCTCAGAAAATGCTACAAATTCTTTGGTGGCATGCTCTTCTCAATGAATTTGGCACCTTGTACTCCCAGCAAGACTAAAGTTACACGATCGCGAGCTATGCCACTTTTGTTGAGTCAGCCCTATCAGTGACAAACGCACACCAAACATTATGAGAAAATTGGATTTGTGAAAGGAACTTTATAATACAGTCATCTACTCAAAATTACTTTAGGTGGTTTTCTCAAATTTCAAAGTTACTTGTAAATAGCTGGAGATCCAATTGCTGGGATCCCCATGGTCCCAAGAACCGAGGCTCTGAAATACCCCGTGTGAATGGAGCAGAGGTTGACCAAGCGCTCTTGCCGCTTCATTCATGCTTATGGGAGAGGCAAAGACCAGCCGAGCACAGCCATCTCCAGCAGTTCGAGATTGGTGTGGGACCCAGCAAACGATCGGGAAGTTATCCCCCATCTCATGGCTAGTGGATAACTTTCACACCTGAGAATAACCTTTTTGCTTTCTAGGTAAATTTTTTCTCTATTTTACGTTTCAAAGAGCAGGACATCATATGGACAAAAGAAAACTTTCTGGTCATAGGTCTTTATTGATAATCTTTTATAGGTGACTACGAAGCAATATATAAGAACAGGATGCTCTTGATCCAAAATGTGAAGACTGAAGGTGAAGTGATGCAGTGAGGCGGAATTGGCAGCATGTTCCTACATGCAAAATTATTTCACCTATGTTCAGAGGGACTTCTGGAAACAGAATTGTTCAGAGGAGACAGAGTTTGTTTAATCTAGCCTGGTGGAACAATAAGACCACATCTGTGTGCTCATCATTACTGGAAGACATGCATTTTAGGCTTTAATCCACAAGCTGCATGTGCGAGCTCAAACTTGTCTATTCATAATTCTCACTTGCATTAATCAGTCTTTCCATCTTCTAGATGACAGCCTTCGCCAGCTGCCATCTGCTTTCAGTTCACAGGGACGTTTCATGTATAAGAAAGCCCAAGATTCATAAAATGGCCATAGAGGATGAAGTGATCAGAGGACATTATCAAGTGGCACAGAGAGTAACTCAAATTTGTGAATACAACAAAAAGACAATAGATTGTCGCATTCCACTAATATGTAAGACAAGGCAGTCAACAACCAAAATCCTACTGTTGTGCATGCATTTCCACTTATGATGAAAATTTATAGTCAGTAGTGCATTTACAGCTCAAAAGCCAGTAGCACATAGCCTGGTGCCCTCAGCCACCTATACACAGACTATTGTCGGCCGAATGCCACCGATATTGGCCGATGTGCAGGTACGGACTGGGACTGACATTCAGCCCTGGCATTTGAAAATCACACAGGCCCATACAGTCACTGTCCCCAAGCACCAGATGGGATATATTACTAATATTACCCTGGATGGAGGAAAGCAAGATTTACTACAAGACCAATATTTCTAATGATACCAGAGGCCTGCTGGGGTAAGTGATAAAGTCAGCGACTTTGTGCTTCATCACAAATCTTTACAGTATAGGTGTCTTGAGAACACCGATTCTGTTAACAACGTAGCAGACAAGGCGGTCCACAAACAGACAGGCCCTTCTTGCATTTGCCAGAACTGCCAGTCTGGGCCTGCCGATATGTATGGGCAATTGGGCACACGGGCTGACTTATCATCAGGGAAGATGCCTCTTAGGCAAATCCAATTTCGAACTGCCAATTGCTTTGTTCTCCCAGAGATAAGCCTTTGGCAGAGATGTCTGTAAGAGGCTTTCTCATAGAGAACATAAGGACGCTAGACGATCAAGTGTCCCTGAGTATGGGTGAGTCGTCTGAGATGGATAGTTCACCCGTCACATATCAAGACAGAAGACACACAGATAAGTGTGTCTATATATTAGAGGAACAAAAGTATTGTGACACATCTTTTACTCACCAAATTCAGGTGAGTTCCACAGGTGTGCGAATCCAGTCCCTCGCCATGCAATCTGCCTTTACAAACATTTGTGGAAGAACGACTTTTAAAAGTGCTCACTCTGACACAGCATGTTCCTACAGTAGAAGCCATCATTGCAATAAGTTGTGATATTCCTTCCTTCCTTAATATTCCACTACTAACTGTGACTGGTATTATTGAAAAGAGGAAGCCTCCTATGATATTGGCATCAACCTAAAAACTGTTTTGTTTTCAGCTGCATACAAGCCTTTCCTCACCAGGCACAATGCAAAAATCAGATGTAGTGGTCTAATCGCTCCACCGATGGATGCTGGAACAGTGGAAACGTGTTCTGTGAAATCTGCAACATGTCAATTCTTTCAGCGTTTTTCAAACTAACGGGAAAAAAAAGATGTTAAAAATGCATCAAAACCACACGCATCTTACGCAGGATTTTTTATGTAAAAAAATCTGCTGCAAATACCGTATCTTACGGATTATAAGACGCACGTTTTTCCCCCAAATTTGGGAGGGAAATGGGGGTGTGTCTTATAATGCATATATACCTTACCAATACCATTGTTGCAGGCTGGGATGAGGGGGTGCCCGGCGGTGCTGCTGGGGTCTCCGACGACACTTTGTAAAAGGCCAGAGCTCCCCGCAGTTCAGTGGTTTCTTGTGTGGTGGACTCCGGGAAAATAGCCGCCGAGGGGCGGCGCATGTGCAGATGGAGATCTCGGGATCAAGATCTCGGGAGATGAAATTTCAGCGCTGAAATCTCATCTCCCAAGATCTTGATGCCGAAATCTCCATCTGCGCATGGGGCCAATCATACTAGGATAAGGATGGGGCCAATCATACCATGAATGGGATGGGGCCAATCATACCAGGATAAGGATGGACCATGCATACCAGGACTGGGATGGGGCCAATCATACCAGGATAAGGATGGGACCATGCATACCAGGAACAGGATGGGGCCAATCATACCAGGATAAGGATGGGACCATGCATACTAGGAACGGGATGGGGCCAATCATATCAGGATAAGGATGAGGCCATGCACACCAGGACTGGGATGGGGCCAATCATACAAGGATAAGGATGGTGCCAATCATACCAGGATAAGGATGAGGCCATGCATACCAGGATAGGGATGGGAGACTGCATACCAGGATAGGGATGAGGGGGCCATGCATACTTGGACGAGATGGGGACCCTGCATACTAGCATAGGAATGAGGGTGATCATTCCTGTCAGGATAAGGATGTGGGGACCATTCCTACCAGGATAGGGATAAGGGGGCCATGCATACCAGGGTAGGGATGAAGAAGCATGCATATCAGGATGGGGATGAGAGCCATGCATACCGGGATAGGGATAAGGGGGCAATACATACAAGGATAGGGATGAGGGAGCCATGCATACCAGGATAGTGATAAGGGGCCATGTGTATTAGGCTAGTTTCACACTAGCGTTCTCGGGCGCAGTGCAGGGCCGCCACTTAGCTCCGCCCCCGGCCGCGCCCCTATGGACAGCTGCTCCTAGGATCGCATGACGCTGCATGCGATCAGTGTACCCTATATTTAGCGTTGGGTACGCTGACCGTGCCTGGTATGATTTTGCTGGCGCTGCGCCCAGCGCACAAAAACGCGCTGTGCATTTTTTTTTCCGTTTTTTTTTTTTGCATTGTTCCAATAGATGCAAAGGAAATAAACATGTGTATAACAAAACATGTGTAAGTGCAATAATTGACAAAAATACATCATATTTACATCATATAATGATACATGTCTATCAAGAAATGTGGACTTAGAATGGTGTCACAAAGGCACTGTGTGGATGAATGTTAACTGCAAATTAAATAGGAATATTTACTGAAAAACAGAGACCAATATATTTGTTGAAAGGCCCGGAATTTTTTTTAAAAAACAAAACAAAAAAACAGCAAACAAAACCCCCCAAACAATATTTTTACAAATCTCAGAATACTTTTTGACAACAATGTACAATTAAAAAATAGAACTGGATCTTAAAAGCATAGTAATAAAAAATAGTTACGGTAACTGGAACATTGTTTTAATGAAATATTAATGAATCACTGCACAATGAAAGGTTGTATCAGTTTCTAAGATGCTTTATATAAGGCCCTGTTAATATTTTACTTTTCCCTTACATCCTAGGGATAAGGAATTCCTGGTGTATACCTTCAGAGAAAGGCCGTGATATATGGCATTGTATTGCAGAGATAAGTGTTTCCTTTGGGTCCATGGTCCAGGTCAGTATTCTCTGGTTGTGGACACGTATGGCACAAATATTCTGCACTTCCGTGTTACCCAATGTTCCCTGGCCTGGCGTGCGGAGGAAACATGACGTCTCACCAGGCCGGCTAATCAATAGAAGAGTCTGGGATTCACGAGCTTAAGGAATTTCGTGTAGTTCCCCTTCTCGGACAGACAGTACTAACCTGGACCATGGACCAGAGTGCGAAGCGATCTGCTCATCTCTACTATGTAGGAATATGGTGGCATACTTACCCCAAAGGAACTCATTGTGAGAATAGACATACCGTCTGATAGTTTTGTCTGCTATATGCTGGTATAAAAGTGTCCCAGTGAAAAGCAGGCATGCCAAAGCTTACAGAGGATGTCAAGAAGAGACTCTTGGTATCTGTTGGCTGAGTGGAGTCCTGTGTAAACATTTATACTTTTTTCAGGTAACTTTTCAAAACAAACTGTTGTGTGTGTACATGAGGATTAACTATTTTTGGCCAGATTATGACTTGTATCCTGCAGTCTTCATCAGATTCCCCTTTGCAGGTTCTCTCTGCAATTTTCAGCTCTCTCTGAGCTGGTGGGAAGTGGCTAGCTGTTATGAGAGATTCCTGCTCTTTTTTTTTTCTCTGCAGAACACAGAGAAAAGCAGCAGTACTGAGCTATGTGGCTGTGAATCCCGCCACTGAAGCAAAATAAATGTACTAGAAGCTGCAGTTCATTGTGCTCAGTGCTCCTCACTACTCCTCTCCACTTATCATAGTGATTACTAACCTGTAATCTGGACACATTCCTGGGTTTGAAGTGAAAGAATTGGCTCATAAGTGGGGAAAGAAGCATAGATCTCTGAGAAGATATATTATAAAGTTTCTTCCTTTCACCTGTACTTTTGATTTATTCAAAGTATGTTAAAATGACAATGACAATTCAAATTTGTGCAAAAATTATGTGGGAAATCAATAAGCTGCTACACGAAGACCTTTAGTCCCTTTTCCTCTAATCGTTGCCTCCAGCCAGCATTCTCTCCCTGGTTTACAGCCTGCTCCTCCAAGCTTCTGCTCAGGAGGAACTTGCTTATGCCTTGTCTTGGGAAAAGGATTTGTCAGTGTCAATCTCAATATCAGAACAGGAATGGAAGAAAGCGTTCATCCTCTCGCCTAAAATGCTACAACCGTGTAGGGCACAGGAAAACAATTACAAATTCTCAACCCGATAGTATAGATGCCCAACACTCTTCCATGCAATATTTCCCTCAGTGTCCGAGATCTGTTGGAGATGTGTCTCCGGGATGGATGCCATGTTACACGTCTGGTTGAATAACCCAAATAATAATAATAAATTTTATTTCTATAGCGCTGACATATTCCGCAGCACTTTACATTTCAGAGGGGACATGTACAGACGATAGACATTACAGCATAACAATAGTCACATAGATCATAACAGATACCAAGAGGAAAGAGGGCCCTGCTCACAAACTTACAGTCTATGAGGGAAAAAGGGGAGACACGAAAGGTGGGTGGTAACAATTGCCCTGATTGTATGGACCAGCCATAATGTTAAGTGTGTAACAGTACAGACACAGAGGGCTAATGGATGTATAAAGCATGTGGGAACATGATGCGGGGAGCCTGGATAAGGTAAAACTTTTGGCTGTGCCACACAGGGATAGATTAGGTTAATGTGTTGAGGCGATAGGCCAGTCTGAATAAATGCGTTTTCAGGGCACACTTAAAATTGTGGGGATTGGGGACTAATCGTATTGACCTGGGAAGTGCATTCCAAAGAATTGGCGCAGCACTTGTAAAGTCTTGGAGACGGGAGTGGGAGTTTCTGATTATTGAGGATGCTAACCTCAGGTCATCAGCAGAATGGAGGGCGAGGGTAGGGTGGTATACTGAAACAAGGGAGGAGATGTAGGGTGCTGCTGAGCCATGGAGGGCTTTGTGGGTGAGGGTAATAAGTTTATACTGAATTCTGGAGTGGATGGGTAGCCAGTGTAATGACTGGCACAAGGTAGAGGCATCGGTGTAACGACTGGTGAGGAATATGATCCCAATATGAACCCAAACCGTAACACCTTCTGGGTAAAATGTCAGACTCATGAGAAAGTTACCGGTTTTCGAGTCCCCAGGTCACTCTAAGTAGCTTTCCTCTCTATTATCCTGGAATCATCTCTTCAGTTAAGGAGGAACAGTTCCATCACATTTTGGCTGCTGCACGAGCAGTCATTCCCAGACACTGGAAGAATACCTATCATTCCATGGTAGTAGAAGGAGCACAAGAGGTCAACTCAATCAATAACAATAGGATGGAGAAGTTGGTGGCAGAGGACTCAGAGGATCCTGTTAGGTACATGATGGTGTAGTTTTTGTTGTCCTCCCTTATAGTTTCTTCTGAATTCTTGAGACTAATTGCATAATGAGCGTGACTTTTCTTGGCTAGATGATCTTTATCACGGAGATCTTTGTTGCCCATTTTTCTTTACTTTTTCTCTTGTTTCCTTTCCCTTCTCTGCCTTTCATTTTCTCCCATATGTTGCTTTCCCCTTGTCTTTCTATTCATGTCTAGCTTCACATCACTTGTCTTATCTATTGTGTTATTTCTGTGCTGTGTTGTGTATAAATACTGTATGTGATTCTTCAGATGTTGTATTAGTCAATGCCTGATGAAGAGACCTGAGTAGTCTCGAAAGCTTGCAATATGTTACCATCTTTTCAGTTAGCCATTAAAAAGGTATCAACCACTGAGGACTCTCAATTCTATATATTCTAGTAGAGTTCAGGTCATATATTAGTTGTTTAGATGCCCTGTGGGGACTGAATATGGATATCTGACCCTAAGATAACCTAACACTGCGTGGTCAGAATTACTAAGACCGTTCACAACCGATTTTGAATCTGGTGCTGTTTCTACATTGTTTTTGGTCTGGTTATGCATTTTCCAGCTCTACAGTGTTTATACCTTTATATTTCTTATATCTTTGAATTTCTTTTTTTTTTTTTTTTTTAATTTGTAGGGCCGGTTTCACATTTGCGCTTTATAGCGCTGCGACGGCCTGCGCATGGCCGCCGCTAAGCCCCGCCCCCTGCCGGCTCCCTGCCTGCCCCTTCCGGTCATCACCGCCTACTAGTGCACATGGACGCTTGCGATCTGCGCACCCTATCTTTAGCATAATAAAAAAGAAAGAAAATGCCAGCTTACCCGGTTAGTTCAAAAGATAAGCTGCTATACTGTATAGGCTCTCAGCAACGGATAAATGACAGGAGCTCTTGCCAACAATAATTGCGAAAAGGAGATAAATCCAGCGATGATAAAGGTCTAGCCGAAACGCGTCTTGCCGTGCGCTTTACAGCAGTAATTTTTCCTATTTCTGCCTACATCTATAATATGTTGCTATGGATAAATATTTTTAATCTACGTTTGAAATAAAGAAAAATATCTTTAGCATAGGGTGCGCAGATCGTGCGCTAGCAGGATTTTGCCGTGCGCTGCGCACTTTTAAAGGTGCGCCGAAATGCAACATGCTGCGTTTGGCGCACACTCAAAAGTGCGCAGCGCATGGCAAAATCCTGCTAGCGCACGGCCAGCACACGATCTGCGCATACTATGTGTGGCAGGGCTAAGGGTCGTGTAATTGATGGGAGATATGTGCCTCATAAATGGCTTATCTCCATAATGTAAGGCATAAGTAAAGCGTACCAGATATTATTATTGTGGTTGTTTGAAGGACCTGTGGTGAGGTCACAGTCAGGTGACCAGTCAGCTGCTGAGTTTGTGGGTGTGGCTACAGCCTTATAATGTGGCCTGCTCCTGAACCAAGGAGTTGTGTATGGGGAGGACTAAGCCTCCCATGTGTGCTGAGACTCCTGCTCTGAGTCTACAACTACGGACATTTTGTGTTATTTTGCCTGAGCTAAAAGGCTATTTGTTTGGTGTTACGCTGCCTTGTGCGTTTATGCCGTGAATAAACCGCAAGCACTGTTGAAGAACCTGTCTCATATTTGTCTCCCGCTGCACCTAAGCGAGCCACATCCCCACAATTGGTGGTACATGTGCGGACAGCGGTCCCAGCAGAGACTTGAGACAGTTGCTGCATGTCCTGGGTGAAGTTTGCAGCGGGGCAACAAGTACTGCCGGGAATCATGGAGGACCTGCTGAAACACCTGGTCCAGTCCCAGGCACTGCAGCAGGAAACCAACAAGCTGTTGTTACAGCAGATCCAGCAAGGCCAGCAGGAGCAGCGGCAGCAGTTCCAGCAGAGCCAGCAGGAACAACGGCAGCAGATGCAGCTTCTGGCAACCGCCATCCAGGAGGGCAGGACGAGCGCCCCAACGCCAGGTCGGGCTGATGCCACCGACGTCGAGAAGGCGGTAAGACGCGCATTACAGAAAATGACCCCTGAGGATGATGTTGAGGCCTTCCTGACGGTGTTTGAAAGGGTGGCTGAGAGGGAAAAACTTCAGCCAGAGCGGTGGGCGGAGGTACTGGCCCCATACCTAACGGGGGAGCCCCAGAAGGCGTACTTTGACCTGACGGTACAAGATGCCAGAGAGTATCCCAAATTAAAAGCGGAAATTCTCGCCCGCTTGGGGGTAACAATGACTACCAGGGCACAGAGAGTGCATCGTTGGGCCTATCACTGGGACAAACCCCCGCGCTCCCAAATGTTTGACTTGTTGCACCTGGTCCAGAAATGGCTGCAGCCAGAGTCGGCTTCCCCGGCACAGATGGTAGAGCGAGTTGTGATGGATCGGTTTGTGCATTCTCTGCCGAGACCTCTACAGACTTGGGTTGCCCAGGGTGATCCCCAAAATGCTGATGAACTGGTTGGGCTGGTCGAGAGATACCAGGGGATGGAAGGTTCCCTGGGGAAGCAGCCCATTCCGTATTGGGGGTCCCAGCAGGGGGCGGAGTCACAAAAAGGCGTGGTGCGTCCAAGGTCAAAAGGGGTGGGGGAGGCGGTGCCCAAGGTCCTCTCGGGTGTTATTTGCTGGAAATGTCATGAGCCAGGACATATAGCGGCCCGTTGTCCCCAGACCACCGAGCAGATGGACTGCAGCATGGGACGTCGTAGTTCATACTACGCATATCCAGCTTGCAGTGTGAACTCGCTACCTAACAAGGGGCCACAAGCGTGTCCCGTGAAGGTGAACGGTCGAGCAGCAATGGCGCTTCTGGACTCCGGGAGCTTGGTGACCCTTGTGAGGGCCAGTTTTCCTCTAAACATACTCCCGGGTAAAAAGATTGGTGTTCGGTGCATACATGGCGATGCAAAGGACTACCCTATGGCTAGGGTGAAGATTGAAACGGCGCATGGCACCGAGTCGCATGAAGTTGGTGTTGTTCGAGACTTGTTGCATCCCATAATTATTGGCCGGGATTTCTGTCTGTTTTGGGATCTGTGGGGGAGGGGTTCTGAGTGTGCTAGCAAGAGCAGGGAACCAATCCAACCCACTGAGGTATCGCCACCACCAGAGGAAGACGACTTTCCTTTATGTGTCCTTGTTGGGGATGAAGAGGAAGGGTCCCCTGTACCTGACATCCCGGAGTTAGGGGTGGCCGGGGAGAATTTTGGGACTGCCCAACATAGGGACCCCACACTAAGGGAAGCCTTTAACAATGTCACCGTCATTAATGGGGTTGCACAAGAGCCAGGAGCAGACACAAGGTTTCCCCATTTTATGTTGAGTGGGGAATTGTTGTACCGGGTCACGAAAATAAGGGAGGAGGTGGCAGAGCAGTTAATAGTACCAGGCCCCTATAGACGAAAAGTGTTGGACATGGCCCATTCACACATCTTGGGGGGACACCTGGGGGTGGAAAAAACCCAGGAACGGGTTGTACAGAGGTTCTATTGGCCTGGGTGTCACCGGGAAATAGTAAACTATTGCAGGTCCTGCCCGACATGTCAGTTAACTGCCCCCACATCTCATTTTCGGAACCCTCTTGTGCCACTGCCCAATATTGAGGTGCCATTTGAGAGAATTGCCATGGACTTGGTCGGTCCCTTAGTTAAATCAGCTCCGGGGCATCAGTATATATTAGTCATCCTGGACTATGCCACACGCTATCCTGAGGCCATTCCCCTGAGAAACTCCTCCGCGAAGAGTATAGCCCGTGAGCTGGTCCATGTGTTTTCCCGGACGGGTTTGCCGAAGGAGATCCTGACCGACCAGGGGACACCTTTTATGAGCAAAGTGATGAGAATTGTGCAGAGTCTTGCAAATTTCCCAGTTAAGGACTTCAGTGTACCATCCGCAGTCAGATGGCCTTGTTGAGAGGTTTAACAAGACACTGAAGAGCATGCTGAGAAAAGTCATAGAGGAAGATGGTAGAGACTGGGATTGTCTCCTACCGTATTTACTGTTTTCTATCCGTGAAGTTCCCCAGGCCTCCACGGGGTTCTCCCCCTTCGAGCTTCTGTACGGCCGGCATCCACGAGGTCTCCTAGATATAGCCAAGGAAACCTGGGAAGCCGAAGTCACGCCCCACAGAAGCGTCATTGAGCATGTGGCACTGATGCAGCAGAGGGTTGCGAAGGTGATGCCCATTGTTAAAGAACATCTCCGCCAGGCACAAGAGGCTCAGGCCAGGGTCTACAACCGGTCAGCCAGAGTGAGGCAGTTCAATCCGGGAGACCGAGTTCTCGTGCTAATCCCGACGGTGGAAAGTAAGTTCTTGGCCAAGTGGCAAGGGCCATATGAGGTGGTGGAGAAGCTGGCAGACGTAAACTACAAGATCCACCAACCCGGAAGACGGAAGCCATACCAGGTTTACCATATTAACCTTATCAAGCCATGGCAAGATAGAGAGCCAGGGGTAACTCCGTGCTTGCTGGGCAACCTAGAAGGGGAGGTTGGAGCCGTTACCATAGCGGAGACTCTGTCGAAGGCCCAGAAACAGCAGTGCCGGGAGTTACTCCAGAAAAACCGCGACCTGTTCTCAGAGTTGCCGGGGAGCACGAAGGTGGTGGAGCACGAAATTCTGACAGAGCCACATGTGCGGGTGAACGTGAAACCCTATCGTATTCCTGAGGCCCGGCGAGAGGTAATCTCCAAGGAGGTGCAGCGTATGTTGAAGCTCGGGGTCATTGAGGAATCCAAGAGCGGCTGGTCGAGCCCGATTGTCCTGGTCCCAATACCTGATGGTGAATGGAGGTTCTGCAACGATTACCGAAAGCTGAATGAGGTCTCCAAGTTCGACGCTTATCCCATGCCACGCGTTGATGAGCTCATCGAGAGACTTGGACAGGCCAGATACATAACCACTTTGGATCTGACAAAGGGATATTGGCAGATTCCCATGGCACAGGAAGCCAAGGAGAAGACGGCATTCTCCACACCAGACGGGTGCTTCCAGTATGTCCGGATGCCGTTTGGCCTACAGGGAGCTCCAGCAACCTTCCAGAGGGCGATGGATAGAATCCTTGCGCCTCATAAGCTATATGCTGCCGCATATCTAGATGATATCGTCATCTTTACCCCGGACTGGGAGACTCACCTGGAGAAGGTCCAAGCAGTGTTTGATGCTCTAAGAGAGGCGGGGTTTACAATAAACCCGAAGAAGTGTGCCTTGGGGATAGAAGAAGCCAAGTACCTCAGATATGTAGTGGGGCGTGGCGAGATCAAACCCCAAATCAATAAAGTGGAAGCAATTCAGACATGGCCGAGACCTCTGTCAAAGAAGCAAGTTAAAGCTTTCCTGGGGATTGTGGGATATTACAGGAGGTTCATCCCAAACTTCGCCACAATGGCTGCACCTCTAACTGATCTGCTTAAGGGGACGAAGTCAGTGATGGTCAGCTGGTCCGAAGAAGCAGAGTCAGCCTTCCAAGAAATGAAGGGAGCTCTTTGCAAGCAACCCGTTTTGGTGGCCCCAGACTTTAAACGTGAATTTGTCCTCCAGACAGATGCCTCAGATGTCGGGATAGGAGCAGTCCTCTCCCAAGAGATACGTGGGGAGGAGCATCCTGTTCTCTACTTGAGTAGGAAGTTGACTCCTTGTGAGAGAAATTACTCAGTTGTAGAGAAGGAGTGTTTGGCCATAAAATGGGAAGTGGACACATTACGGTACTACCTGGTGGGACGGAAGTTTAGATTAATATCCGACCATGCCCCACTCAGGTGGATGAGGGAAACAAAGGGCAAGAATGCTAGGGTCACCCGCTGGTTCTTAGCCCTACAAGACTTCAGCTTCCATGTAGAGCATAGGGCCGGGAAGCTACATGGGAATGCCGATGCCCTCTCCAGAATCCCTTGCCTGGTAGGTGAAAGTGCCAAGCCCCACAGCTTTAGGCAGAGGGGAGAGGTATGTGGCAGGGCTAAGGGTCGTGTAATTGATGGGAGATATGTGCCTCATAAATGGCTTGTCTCTATAATGTAAGGCATAAGTAAAGCGTACCAGATATTATTATTGTGGTTGTTTGAAGGACCTGTGGTGAGGTCACAGTCAGGTGACCAGTCAGCTGCTGAGTTTGTGGGTGTGGCTACAGCCTTATAATGTGGCCTGCTCCTGAACCAGGGAGTTGTGTGTGGGGAGGACTAAGCCTCCCATGTGTGCTGAGACTCCTGCTCTGAGTCTACAACTACGGACATTTTGTGTTATTTTGCCTGAGCTAAAAGGCTATTTGTTTGGTGTTACGCTGCCTTGTGCGTTTATGCCGTGAATAAACCGCAAGCACTGTTGAAGAACCGGTCTCATATTTGTCTCCCGCTGCACCTAAGCGAGCCACATCCCAACATATGCTAAAGAGAGGGTGCGCAGATCGCAAGCGTCCATGTGCGCTAGTAGGCGGCGATGACCTGAAGGGGCGGGCAGGGAGGCGGCAGGGCGTCGCTGCGCTATAAAGCACAAATGTGAAACCGACCTTACAATAATTGATCACAAATTTCGCTAAAGTCTCTATGGTAAAGCGTATAGTGGCCAACACACCAAAGTGTTTTCGCATGTAGCATAAATAATGAGACTACATAATAAAAAAGTAATGATTAAAGTATTGCAAAATGAGAACAGTTTTGCAAAAATTAAACATGACCCTACGATATATTCTACAATTTGTGATCCATTATATTTATGGTAGTTTGATCTGCAGTTATTCTTTTTTGTACTTTTAGCAGCACAACTTCAATACAAAGCAGAACAAAACGATCCTCCCTTCACCGTTCTCCTCTAGGAAACAGAACAGTTATCATATTTGTAGGTCAAAATCTGGGTGTGTAGAGAGGATCTCAGAAGTATATTCAGAGATAGTAATTGAATCTATGCAATACTATACTGTAAACTACCACGCGAGTAGTAACAACAGGCAGATTGCAACCGCCGAGCCTCACAAGATCTCCTTCTGTACTCCCCTCTTATCTCCTCTTCCCACAATCGCATATAAGATTTCTCCCGCGTATCCTCCCTACTCTGGAACTCTCTACCCCAATATAATCAGACTGTCACCTACCATGGAAACCTTTAAAAGGAATCTGAAGACCTACCTCTTCCAACAAGCCTACAACCTGCAGTAAGCACCGACCCACCAAACCGCTGCACGACCAGCTCTACCCTCACCTACTGTATCCTCACCCATCCCTTGTAGATTGTGAGCCCTCGCGGGCAGGATCCTCTCTCCTCCTGTACCAGTCAGTGACTTTAAGATTATTTTATTTGTTTTTATTATGTACACCGCCAAGGAATAAATGGCGCTATAATAATAAATAGTGCTGCATAAGTACTGTATTCCCCTAAAGCACAATAATGTATTTCCCAATGAATACTACTGTAGGTTGTCACATGATTCAGCTGTCACATCATTTGGCTAGGTGACAAGCTGAGACTTCATTTATATACTGGGGTTGTCATCATTTCATAGATACACCTAGATGAGTAATGAATTGGTGACAGAGGCATTACGTGAAGGTCCTTGGCACCAATTCATATTCTGTGATGTGACCTCCCGTCCCGTTTATGTGCATAATAATAATGACAGAGAGGCCCTGAAGTCTCCTCACGTACCATGGTCCGAGTGCCCTGCTGCTTCTATATCCTCATCATTGCTGCTGTCGGAGAGACATTCGGATAATTCACATCGAACGTGATTTGTCCACTATTGGAATGTGTGTTCACAACTCTATGGCCCCAACTCATTAAGACTGAGGTTCGTATGCCAGTCTTAGTGAGCGTCGTGCAGGAATAAGATGCGCAAAGTTCATTAAGAGGTACACGCCACTTAATGAATTCGGCATATCTCATCAGTGTTGTATGCCTCCCCAGAAATGTTACTCTGATAAAGCAGCGGAGTAACATTTCTGGCTTAAAGGGAACCTGTCATCCCCTACAGGCGTTTTTAAGTAAAAGAGCCACCTTGGGCAGCACTAATGCTGCATTCTGTCAAGGTGGCTCTTTTATTTAGGGTACCTTCCACCGCAGAAATAATCTTTATTAAAACTGGTCAGACATACCTGATATTTGACAGGGGGGCAGGTCTTTCCCCCTCTGACAGACGCCTCACATCCATCAGTCATTTCGTATTTGGCGCCACCTCCTCAGTGTTCTTTTGAAATGCTGGCGCCTGCGCTGTACTATAGTTTCGTGGGCATACGCAGTCAGCGCTGCCCGACGTGCCCATGCTCTCAGATCACATCCTGGCCTTCATATTGCGCGGCCACAGATCCAGCCCCGCAGTCGCTTTTGATTTATTCACACTCCGGGGCTGGGAATCTTGGGCATGCGCAGTAGTTCTCTGCGGCTCTCAGGCCCAAGATTCCCAGCCCCGCAGTGTGATTAAATCATAAGCGAATGCGGGGCGGGATCTGTGGCCGCGCGATATGAAGGCCAGGATGTGATCTGAGAGCATGGGTACGTCGGGCAGCGCTGACTGCGTATGCCCACGAAACTATAGTACAGAGCAGGCACCAGCATTTCAAAAGAACACTGAGGAGGCGGCGCCAAATACGAAATGACTGATGGATGTGAGGCGTCTGTCAGAGGGGGAAAGACCTGCCCCCCCTGTCAAAATTCAGGTATTTTTGAACAATTTTAAAAACGAATATTTCTGCGGTGGAAGGGACGCTAAGTAACTGAGTCACCTTGACAGAATGCAGACTTAGTGCTGCACAAGGTGACTCTTTTACTTAAAAACGCCTGGGGGGGGGGGATGACAGGTTCCCTTTAAGAAATGCTGGCACTTTTGCTAAATTTGGTGGGTGGGCGGGCAGGAATAGTCACGCCCTGACCCTTCCCACCCTTGGCTCCTCCTCAGTTCTGCCCATTTTGGTAGAGGAGCTTAAAACTGGAGTGAATATGCCAAAAGTTTCAAAACTTTTAGACTTTCCAAAATGTTTAACATCAGAAAACTGGTGCAAAAACTGATGAATCAACCCCCCTATTCACTTTACCATAAAGGCTTTACTTAAGAGAAATTGTTAGAAAGCAAAACTATTTTGACATATTTCCATTTCCGTACCAAGAACTGTCAGGATGAGTTAATCTTCTGGATTTCATTTATCTACATAAAGCCGGAAACCCAGTAGTGTGCTACACTCAGAAGAGATTTCACTAACATTACAAAGTGGCCCCTCCGCTACCTGGAGACGTCTCATCCTTGCACCAATCTTGAGTTTATCTTGACCTGGCAACTGTACAATACTAAACTAGACATCCTAAGAAACATGCAGACTTTATTTATGTGGCTCTACACTCCTCTACTTCATTTTGTACCTTACAACTTGTGCAATACACACAGGCAAAAAAAATAATTCTGTAGTTCCCACAAGTAGACTATTCTGAAGGCACAAGAATGAATGTGTGTGGCCCTCTTTTGGTAAGTATGTATTGGCATGAAGCTATTGAACTGTCTAGGAGAGTGCTGTGGCCACTATCAAATGTATGTACCTGATCATAAACACAAACACATGAGCCTTACTTTGCAGGTTTAGTGAAAAAGGATTTAGTACTTCCTGTGATTTAATCATTTAATCCTCTGCTCCTTCTGGGATTTTTGGTCCTGTGGGCGGTCCTGCCAGTGGGCGGTCCTACCAGTGGGCGGTCCTACCAGTGATTGACAGCTTTCTATGTATAATAGTGCATACAGAGATATCTGAGTCACTGATAGGATCACCCACTGGAGCAAAAATTGCAGGAAGAGCAGATACTGAATCTATTCTAAAAACTATATCTCAATCTACTCGGCTCCTCCTGCTCTTTATCATGATGCCAACAGGTTGGAAGGCATTTTCACAATGACAGGTTCCCTTACACCCCTTCACCACCCAAGACGGTTTTCACCTTCATGACCAGGCCAACTTTTACAATTCTGACCACTGTCACGTTATGGGGTAATAACTCTGGAATGCTTTAAAGTTTACCACCAATTCTGAAATTGTCCTTTTCCTGACACTGTACTTCATCATAGCGGTAAAATTTGTTCGATGTGAAGAAGTGACTTTGAGGCGCCTATATGTCAGAAAATACCCAAAAGTGACACCATTCTAAAAACTGCACCTCTCAAGGTCCTCAAAACCACAACAAGAAGTTTATTAACGCTTTAGAAGCTTCAATATGGAAGAAACAAAATGAACATTTAAAACCAACCTGTCACCAGGATTAACAGATATGAGATATGGCCATCACCTACCAGGCCTGATATAGAGCACTCTATAATGATTGCGTCTCTGCACTCCGAATGGTGCGATCAACATCGTCCGATTGCACCGATCAGAGCTGGCCCTGGTGACGCAGTCATTCCTAGGCTCCAGCCTATGAACGGTGCTGTTACGGCACCAATTGTAGGCTGGACATCAGTGTTACAGGCAATTCCATTGCCTGAAACACTGAGAAATGCAATGATTGGCTATGAACAGCCAATCACAGCTCTCACAGTTGCCCCAGGTGCCCTGCTGTGAGAATCAGCAGGCATCTTAATGTGATCACCACAACTGTGGTCATGGTGCCGAATTAAAAGTATGATGTAGCCAGACGTGCAGGGTCAGTAAGTACCTACTGACCTGGCTATATGGATACCTCAAAGTCTGTGAAGGGGTTAAGCTTATTAAATAGGTAATCAAATTCAACCCTCATTATAAATTAGGTTTATTTCTATTTACTAATATAACAATTGGCTTCTCCAAATTCACCACATAAAGGAACTCTTACTGAGTCCTGCAGTCTCAGAATTATTCAATCCCTTCAAGACTAGCATCTATAATACTTAGTAGTCCCTTTGGTTGACATGACCTGCTGCAAATGTGATGTGTAGACACCAGCTTCATGTAGTGTTACCGAGGAATTGTAGCCGCTTCCTCATGGGTAATAGCCTCTAGTTCACTAATATCACTACACTACCTGAACATGGCAGAAAGACAAAGATGTCACCGGCTGCCATCAGATTCCTAAAGAAACAAGTGGTCAACAAATCTGAAGTGACTGCAAAAAATCTGCAGCAAGATTCGGTGGCAGAAGGCACTGGGGTTTCAGTTTGCACAGAAAGGTGCATACTAAATCGCACTGCTCATTTCCGAAAGTGAGGAAGACGTCTTCTTCACTTCCGGATGTGCGCCTCTAAAGCCGGCTTCAATGGAGCAATGATGGGGGCGAATAAAGCCATGTGGATCAGCGAGATTTGCTCACAGGGGCGTGATAACATGTAGACAGAGACGACTAGCCTGGCGAAACTAACTCCTCATCGACTCGTCAAAAGTCTAATTAGCATAGGAAATGCAAAGTTTATAAAGCCTTTTTTTTTTTTTTTTTAAACATGGGTTTAGGTGTTAAACAATACAGAATGCTCGTATGGTAGGGTATTTAGTAAAAAAAAAAAATTATAATGTTGGTGGGTTGCAGGGCGCGGGGAACTATCAGGAACCCTTGAAAATGGTGGTCCCCAATTTTCCTTGTCTGGCGAGCCACATTCAGCTCAGAGAGAGGGTCGTGAGCTACATCCAGACCTCTCCTTCCTCTCTCCATCTCATCCCTGGAATAGTGACATCCTGCTTTCGCCCTCTCAAATTCCAAAGCCCCTACTAATGCTATGATGACAGCCAAAGTTTCCTCATCACATCAAGACCTTGTGCCGCCCTCCCTTATAGGCAGCATACTTAGGGTACCGTTACACTAAGTGACGCACCAGCGATCCCGACAACGATACGAGCTGGTAAGGATCGCTAGTGTGTCGCTAAATGGTTGCTAGTAAGCTGTCAAACAGATCTATTCACTGACGCAGCAGCGATCCATATAACGACCTCGGCGGTTGTTGGTATTTTGTCACACAGCGGCTATTCAGATGACTCCCGCCTACGTCCATGAGTTCTAAGTCGCCAACGAGGTCGCTCGTTGGCGTCAAATACAGCGATGCGCGCTGGCCAGCGGGACACCAACGATGAAAAAATGGCCCAGGACATTCGAGCTCAATCAGCGAGATCGCAGCGGGGGCCCGGTCGCCGCTGTGTGTCACATGTAGCAAGATCGCTGTTGCGTCACAAAATTGGTGACGCTTCAGCGATCTCGCTATGTGAGACGGGGCCTTTACATTCAGGGGTTACCACCTTCCCGATTTGGTACTGTATCTTTGCATCAAGCACTCCCATGCCACTGTCACATTCAGCTTCAAGCAACTCCACCGACTGTCAGTATAATTCGATCTCCAGATTACTATACAAAATTAATCTCTAATCCCACCAAGGCCTGTATATGCATCCAGATCTGCTCGTGTGTGGGACTATTTACAAATGTCACCATCTGGAGTCCTGCTCTTCATAGCTGTTTGATAGACCTGGTGCTAATGCACTAAGCAGGCAGACAGCCACGAGCCACAAATCATAGTCCAGGCCCGCGAACCACAACCACAGGTTGGGGACCCCTGCCCTAAAAGATCAGAACCGTTTTGGCTCACATGGAGGTCCTACACAATATAAGGGAGGTAGAGCAAAGAAACAGAAGACCAGGCTATAAAGCGCTTCCACTCAGATGTATTGACGATCTATAGGTATGGATGGATGGAAATTTTTAATTTTAAAAACCTAGCAAAGGGTTGCTAGAGGACATATTTAAAAAAAACTTGAAAACAACGCGTTTCGCCTGTCTAGCCTTCATCAGGTAGGTGTATAATATAAGACAGGTGGCTTTAATGCAATGACTGATTGGTGTGTATTTACCTAAAGAGCAAACGTGATCACCGATATCCATAAACCGTCTAATTTATTATTTATCTAAACAATCTACTTCGTATTATGAAACCGACTTGGACAAAAAAAAAAGTAAATTAATTAATAAGGAAGAAACGATTTCCTTTAATGTAAACAAGGTCTTCATGTGACATTTTTATGGCTTTACAACCCAGTCAAAACTGCTTGCCAGAAACTTCACTGATAATTTCTTTTCAAGGCCAGCGGCAATTTATTGCTACAATTGCGGCGGGTCAGATAGTGCCGTTTGTAGAGTTTTTACAGATTTATTTTTTCAAAGAGTATTTAAAACTAATAAGGACTTAGCATAAGCCTTTGACATAGACTTCTTTGAACAGTATTTATGTAGACATTTAATTATCTGTCTGAAAAGTTTCTGGCCCGTAAATGGATTAAGGGGTTACATAATGTCAGCAGTTCTGTGACATGAACTTTGAAAAGTTTTGAGATATGAAAGTGTTCTGGGCAGATTGCTGACAGAACCCTCTTAATACGGCGAATTCAACTTGTTTTACAACTGTGATTGGAATCGAGTCAGACGAGCAATGTTTAATCACTGCGCCATGTGAAAATACAGTCACCAAACTATGACCCGCTCAATTCATATAAAAAGATAGGAAAAAAAAACTGTGTGATCTGCAACCTCCGAGAAATGACGGAAGGATGGATTAATAAACATCTCTCAGGCGGAAAATCTACGAGGTCTATTTACAGTGCTGGGTCCCATTGATTTCATCAAGGGTGCCCAACCTTTTTTGGTCAAAAAGCCATATATGCAGATTGGATCTTATTAGAAGGGTGCAATGATTCTTTTAAATTTACTTTAGGATGTATAGTGTTCTACTTTAGCCATCTCCAAAAATGTTATCCGCCTGCTGCAGAACGCAAAGTTAACATAACTTATTTTAATGGGGAGTCATGAAGTTTTAAGTTTGACATCTACTTTACAATAAACTCTAGACCGCGTCCCTTCAATCCCCGATCTAGACCAATGAAGGGGTCATCAGATTTAGGAAGCTCATTTGGAAAGTACTATAGTTGGTCCACCGGCCATGTCATATACAACACCAGGAATTTTAATAAATAAAATGCAAGATTTCTTGAAACTTTTGCCCCCAAACAATGAATACTCAATCTGATCACCTCCTCCTGCTCTATACCATCCCCGACTACAGATCACATACCATTGTCAACAGGACAGATTCCCTTTAAGTAATTTTTCTTCTTTGTCTGGTCTTATACATTGCTGTTATTAGTACCAAACTCTTCAACATGGTGCAGCTGGATTCATGAATTTTGAGCAAAATATAACAAAATGCTCTTTAGTTTTTGAATTTTAAAAAGTCCCATAATCTGTTAAAATGTTGTCTGCAACACTAACATTTGTATTATCATCACTGATGATACATACTAACTTTTATACTGCCCTATGTAGCAGCCTGCATATTTTAAATTTATTATTTCCCTGACCAAGCACTCCTTTTTTCTCTGCGCTCTTTCCTGTCTGAACTGTGGCCAAGGGCTCAGTGCACGGTTACGCCCGCTCAATTTGCACCGACACTGAGTGCTTGTGACCAGGCTCAGGGTGTGACAGAGCGCTCGATCTAACAAGCGAGCGCTGTTCATCAGTAGCACGGGATGTCTCCAAAATACAGATTGAGAGGGTATAATAGTGGACTGAGCCCTTGGCCACGCGCCAAGGGTGTACCAAAACCCCATCATCTGTTAAAAGTAATTTGATTGGTTTGTAATTAATATGCATGTTATGTCAGGGCAAGATAAGAAAATGTGCGCAATCGGCTGCAGTCCACGAACCCCCTCTGTATCGCAAAACCTCCATGCTGGAAGGAACAAACATTTTGATATATAATAATGCTGGCTCCGGCATCACATCCCGCTCAGTCCCGGGAGGATGGCAAGAGTGGATGTAATTACAGTTCTCTAAAACAAATACTAAACAGTTCATTTCAAGATTCATAAATCAATCAAGAGACTTCAAAGCTGCCAAGAGAAATGTGCATTTGTGTGTTTGGAAATCTTTAAAAAAAAAATCAAAGTCTATCATCTATTATATTTCCTTCAGAAAGCAAAATAGATATTTCTTTTACGACATGGCATCTATTACAAGGACATTTAACGCCACACTGTAATCCCTGACATAGGTAGTATACGATCCCACTGCTCGCACTGAGGTTAGGAACAGTCACAGTATTACTTTACGAACCACATCTAAAGGCTTGTCCACGAGGTCACACTGCCATCCACAAACTTAATGTGACCTCAAAGCTAAGCATGCAAAAAAAAAAAAATCTACGGTAATTGATGGATTTTTCAATCTGTCTGAAAACGTTACTATTTTAGAGTCAAAATAATTGGAAACCGGTAGTAGAAAACTTGCCCAATTATTTTGTTTATCTAAAACTTGACAACGTACAACTAAAGTTGCCGTATAGTCACAGCCTTAGGGTGCCCAAAATCGAGGCGCAAACCATTAACAATGCCTACTAGAATGCCACCATTAATAATGACGTACACCTACAAACATCATTAACACTGCCAAATTCTTTAACGAAGAGCTGAAAAACCTCTGAAGTGTCCTCAGTTCTAGTTCAGAACAAGTTAGGATGGGTAATGATTAACTAGTAACCTGACAAAAACTAAACATATCGCAGTATGGCACAATGGATGAAGTCTTGTCTCCATAATTAATACATTCTGCCTTCATGTAGAATGCTAAGGGTCTACTTCGCTATACCCTCTTAGAACCATAGAAAGTTAGACTTGGAAGGGGCCTCCAGAGTCATCGTGTCCAACCCCCTGCACAATGCAGGATTCATGAAACCATCTCAGACAGCTGTCTGTCCAGCCTTTACTTGAAGACTTCCATTGAAGGAGAACTCACCACCTCTCGTGGCAGCCTGTTCCACTCATTGATCTATCTTCTCCCTTTCATTCATTCATGCCACACTCTTCCATTGTCTGCCGTGACTTTACCCCTCTTCAGTCTAGAAGTCTACACCAGAGTACCTGATCGAGCTTTTCGCGTCAAATTATTGTTATTTTTATTGGCCTAAATTATGTCGCAATCTAAAATATTTCAAAATGTTACTACCATTCGGCTGTATTTGTATTCTACCGTGATAAGATGTGAACATTTGGAGTCTTCGGATATTTTTACAAGATGACTTTGTGTTTGAGTTTGTTGTAAAAACTGAAAGAAAAAAAAAAACATTCCTAAATATTTGTAAAGACCAACTCAATAGGAGCCACTCCTTTTAAAGGGAAACTGTCTTGTCCCCAAAACGCTATTACTTTGCAGATGTGGGATTAATCTGAAGGAGAATGGAGTTACAAAGCTGTCCGGCTGCCTTATGAAAACGCAGCTACTGGGAGAAAGTGAACTGTATTTTTCCCGGGTGCAACCGGCTTTCAGTCATAAAATTAGTAGAAAACGTTTCACTATCCAGCACCACAGAAAATGTTAAAGGACTATCTGCATAAAAATTAGAATAAAAAAAATCAAAAAGGAAAAAGCATGACAGTTTTCTTACGCCTTTCAAACCGCTAAGAGTCTTAGTCATAGAAATATTCAGTAAAAGCACGGGTACCAGAAGAAAGTGAACTGTATTCTTCTCGGGAGCAGGCGGCTGTCGGTCAGAGGCGAACCCAGAGTGGCTACCGTCATTGCTCCCAGCACTGTTGTGAGCTGCGACTGTAGGGACACCGTGCATTTTGATCGACAGCTCATTCTGCACATATGCACAGCAGAGAAAGATGTCAAAGTGCCAGGACATGCTTACAGCTCCCACTTGCTATCTATTGAGCGGTGGCTGTAGCTGTGCCGGCACACCTCTATGACTGAAAGCCGGCTGCTCTCTATAGGAACAAAGTTAATTTTCTCCCAGTAGTAGAGTTATCTATAATGCAGATTAACCCTGTATCTGCAGCCTAATAGTATATGAGGACATGAAGGGTTCCCTTTAACCTTGTCCTCACACCTCTATAACTGAAAGCCGGCTGCTCTCTATATGAACAAAGTTAATTTTCTCCCAGTAGTAGAGTTATCTATAACGCAGATTAACCCTGTATCTGCAGCCTAATAGTATATGAGGACATGAAGGGTTCCCCTTTAACCTTGTCCTCACACCTCTATGACTGAAAGCGGCTGCTCTCTATAGGAACAAAGTTAATTTTCTCCCAGTAGTAGAGTTATCTATAACGCAGATTAACCCTGTATCTGCAGCCTAATAGTATATGAGGACATGAAGGGTTCCCCTTTAACCTTGTCCTCACACCTCTATGACTGAAAGCCGGCTGCTCTCTATAGGAACAAAGTTAATTTTCTCCCAGTAGTAGAGTTATCTATAACGCAGATTAACCCTGTATCTGCAGCCTAATAGTATATGAGGACATGAAGGGTTCCCTTTAACCTTGTCCTCACACCTCTATGACTGAAAGCCGGCTGCTCTCTATAGGAACAAAGTTAATTTTCTCCCAGTAGTAGAGTTATCTATAATGCAGATTAACCCTGTATCTGCAGCCTAATAGTATATGAGGACATGAAGGGTTCCCTTTAACCTTGTCCTCACTACGGTTAGAGGAAAGAGGATCAAGTCTCCTGCTTTACGAATTAGCGGGTGCCTTAATATTCAGAACACCTTCAATCTAAGTGAGTCAAGTCCCTTTAATTCTGTACATTGATTTTTTTTTCAGCACAACATCTCATTGAGATGCAATCTTTAACATCAATGATAAGTGAACACAAGAAAATATTTTGCACAGCACATTAGAGGCCAAATATGAAGTCAGAAGATTCGAAAATACAGCGGATTCATAAAACTTGATCTGTGTTCATGAAAGGGAAGAAGTCTGCAAATTATAATTAGAATCAACAATGTTTCTAGTTCTAGAATATTCACCTTTCAGTCTTACCAATTTAGCAGAATATTGCAGGATCACATAATAGCAGTTCAATTTTCTACAGAAGATGCTGTCTTTCCTGTCCCTAGCTGTGAACGCAGATGGACGGAACTCGCTGTAACTTTAATTTGCTATTTCAAATCTCACCAGCTGTTTTCAGTTTTGTGTAATTTGTACAGTATGCATGATGCGGCCAGGCCCCAATGTAAACTAGTGAAAATATAAGCACTGCTGACATCGTTATTGAAGTAACATATGGGAAAGAAACACAAAATAGCTTGAGGGAGCAATCCATAAAATGCACACTGGAAGCACTTGCCAAAAGTTGATGGCTACAATGAATATTCACTCGAGTCCTAATCGGTTGTGTTCATAAAAGCAGACGGTAGATCTTTAAAAAAAAAATTTAAAAAAATATAACTCTTCCATAGTGTTAGAAAGGAATAATACTAAATGGAATCTGTCACTTGATTCATGCAGCCCTATTTGTGCTGTATTAATTCTTGAATTTTTGGAGGATTTTTAGTCCGCTTATTGTGGTATTCCTAAACACAGGCAGCATGAATCGAACCTGGCCGTACAATTACCGCCAGGTAGGGTTTACTTTGAAAGACTCTGGCGATTCACAGTAATCATAGCTTGAATAGTGCGACTAGTCCAGCGCCACTACCAGCCAACTGTTCTCGGCTCTTTTCCAGGAGATTGACAGGTCTCTCCCTAAATGAGATACAGGTCAATGAACTGGAGTTGAGCAAGAAGAAGCCGTCCAAGGGTGTTGATGGACTAGGTTTTTACTCATTGTCTCTGACCAGCTCTTCTAAGTTTTTTTTTTTATTCGAAATGTGTTAGAGAAGTACTGTGGTTTGGGCAGCATGAAAAAAGTGACAGGTTCCCTTTAAGTGTTTTATTAAAAAGACGAACTTTGGCAAAAATTTAGAAAATTTTGCCTCCCACGTCATACACATAGCCGGGCAAAATCCCATGCATAGGCAAAGAACTTGCCAGCTCATGCCAGCACACTATGCTCTGCTCTACTGCGGGCAGAGCAGAAAACATCAGTGCGCATGCGCACAGCAATGGCAGTGAAATAGTTTTGGAACTTGACCTGGAATGAAGTGTGCCGAAGCATGCGTACTGACATTGTTGGCTCTGCCGGCGGTTTTTGTGAGCAAGCGTGGGATTTCGCCAGGCTTTATGGATGATGCAGGAGGCGTCATCCACGTCAGTCAAAGCAGGAAGACTGCGAGCAGTAGCCGGGGGAGGAGGGATAGAGAACCCAGAATGGACGCCTCTTGAATCGGACAGACAAGATTAACAAAAGGTTTTTGGGTGGTATACAAGGGCTTATATAACCATGTAGGGAAGGCAGCACAGGTGATGAATAAGGTGATAGTTTTAGTTGACAAAACTGGTGACAGGTTCTCTTTAATGGAAGTCCGATGGAATCAGTGAGAGCGGAAATGTGGGTTAGTAGCATAGCACATGGGGGAAAAGGTAGACGCAATCTAAAAGATTAAGATGAAGCCTAATATAAACATGTTGGACCGCATAAAATTGTAAAATAGACACGAAGTCTGGAGTTTCATCATTTTGGGTTGCAATAATGAAAAGTTGTGTTTCTGAATCAATTTTTTTATGTGAACAAATAAGTACTATTACTGCACCTTTATTTTTATTTAATGGCCATCAGCTTGATCTCAAGTCATGACAACTTGATGGATGAACGCGCTCTAGGAAGACTGATCTTGCGCAAGCCTAGATAGGTCCACTAGGGTCTTCTCCGCCGTTATCTTGATTGTATCAAGCCATGAGGTTGCTGGTTATCTTCTTCGCCTTGTTACTTCTATTCTTCTGACCATGATATCCTTCTCCAGTGATTGCTCTCTTCATATGATGTGTCCAAAATAGGCAAGCTGCAGTTTGGTGGCCATTGCTTCGAGTGACATGTCTGGCTTAATTCCAAAATTGATTTATTTGTTCATATTGCCATCCATGGTATTGATGACACCCTTCTTCAGCACCACATTTTGAAGGCGTCGATTTTGCTCATAAGGTTTAATAAATATGGAAATATCACTGTCCTTACATAAACTCATGCTCCTCAGAGCTGACGATATGTAGAGATGGGGGTCTTAACTTACATTTCTCCTTCATTAGCAGGACCATGTTGACTTCAAAGTGTTACTGATACCACTGGGTCATGTTATTTCTCTTTTGTCCTTACCGGTTGTGGATGGAACCTTCCGGCTTCACGGAGCAGCTGGAGATAGCAAGCATACTTTCTGAATATAGAGAGCAAATGTATAC
The DNA here is from genome assembly GCF_039654945.1 of Dendrobates tinctorius. NCBI lineage: Eukaryota > Metazoa > Chordata > Amphibia > Anura > Dendrobatidae > Dendrobates > Dendrobates tinctorius. The sequence continues at coordinate 17,631,350 of NW_027361706.1, read as the reverse complement.
ATAATACATCTCGAATAAATGTCAATGATTGAGAAGTTTCCAGCCCTAACAGATGGTGCAAAGTGCATGATCTGCAATCATCTTTTCATGCACACTAGAATGTATACATTAGGATAAAGCTCAGAAGAGAAGAGACGCGATAAATTAATGTTGATTAGTCATTAACACTTTAAATTTTTGAAGTCTTAACTCAAACTCAACTCACTTGTACTTGTCCCACTCAAATCACCCTTTCCAAATATTACAATGGCCCTCTACTTCCCATCCGTCAATACCTTCCCATATTGGCAAGCACACCTTCAACAACTATGGCCAGTGGTCATTATTCTATGGAGCTGCCCACAACTCAGCAAAGACAAACAGAGTCTGATCATTACTTGAGCTGGAGAGAAGGGCACAAAAAATACTTCAGGTACGAGGAATGGGCCAGGGGGGTTTCGATCATTAGCAATTTTGAAAGTCAAGTTTTAATTGCCGGAAAGTCTATCTTGTTGCTATAAGGTTTAGTATTATTTGTCCATTCTTGATATCATAGGTGTCAGCATCTATCATAATATAATGGTTTTTCTGAAGATAAATACTAAACGAAACATGTTGCACTATTGTCAAAGGGAATCAATACATTAAAAGTAAAGAAAAAAAAAATTCTGCAAGATTAAAGGGGTTGGCCATAACTCAGACTACTTTTACTTAAATACTAGCTGAAGAGCCCGGCGCAGCCTGGGCATAGTAACTAACTGTGGTTAGTTATAGAAAATTATAATTTTCCTCCATCCCATAGTCCCGTGCCCATATACCCATCATACATATCCACGATCCCATAGTCCCGTGCCCATATACCCATCATACATATCCTCCATCCCATAGTCGAGTGCCCATATACCCATCACACATCCTCCATCCCATAGTCCCATGCCCATATACCCATCATACATATTCTCCATCCCATAGTCCCATGCCCATATACCCATCATACATATTCGCCATCCCATAGTCGAGTGCCCATATACCCATCATATATATCCTCCATCCCATAGTCCAGTGCCCATATACCCATCATACATATCCTCCATCCCATAGTCCCGTGCCCATATACCCATCATACATATCTGCCATTTCATAGTCCCGTGCCCATATACCCATCATATATATCCTCCATTCCATAGTCCAGTGCCCATATACCCATCACACATCCTCCATCCCATAGTCCCATGCCCATATACATATCCGCCATCCCATAGTCCCGTGCCCATATACCCGTCATACATATCCTCCATCCCATAGTCCAGTGCCCATATACCCATCACACATCCTCCATCCCATTGTCCCGTGCCCATATACAAATCCGCCATCCCATAGTCCCGTGCCCATATACCCGTCATACATATCCTCCATCCCATAGTCCAGTGCCCATATACCCATCACACATCCTCCATCCCATAGTCCCGTGCCCATATACATATCCGCCATCCCATGGTCCCGTGCCCATATACCCATCATACATATCCTCCATCCCATAGTCCCGTGCCCATATACATATCCTCCATCCCATAGTCCCGTGCCCATATACCAGTCATACATATCCTCCATCCCATAGTCCGGTGCCCATATACTCATCACACATCCTCCAACCCATAGTCAACCATTATGACATCATAATGAGCGGCGGCAGGGCTTGCAACCTTTGATGACATCAGGGTCGCCATGGCAACCATTGTGACATCATAATGAGGGGCGGGGCTTGGCGCGCACACACTGCTTCCCCGGTATGCAAATAGGGGCATTGTGACATCACAATGAGGGGCAGGGCTTGACGCGCACACACTTTTTCCCCCCAGTATGTAGATAGGGGCAAAATTGTTTGGTGAATTGGAACGCGTGGGGTTAAAATTTCGCCTCACAACATAGCTTAGGACGCTCTCGGGGTCCAGACGTGCGACTGTGCCAAATTTTGTGGCTGTAGCTGCGACGGTGCAGATGCCTATCCCGGACATACAAACAAACAAACATACACACACACATACACACTTTGAGCTTTATATATAAGATTATATTCTTCAATCCGGATTCCCCAGCAAAACGGGATTCGGAAAAATGCACCGATGGTGCCATAGACTGTAATGTAGATGAAATCTACTATGTCTGAGTGTTGGCCTCCAGTAGGCTTACACTCCTGAAAATGATGCACGACAGAGAGCACAATGTTTGCTCTGCCGCCACCTTTACAATCTATGGACACGTCAGCGCATACATCAAAATCCTGTTTTGAAGGGGGTTTGGACGTATGCCTCCATGGGGCCACCGAGCATCTCTCTGAACTCAATGTGAAAGCACCTTTATTTCTTCCAATAACCTTACAAAGGACCAGAGGACATTATGTGTGGAGGAAAGTCAATCCCTGCAGCTAAATAGGAAAGGGTTCTTTACAGTTAGAGCAGCATGGTTCCCTTTAACTATAAGGTATTGGTTCTCGTACACAGTGTTGGACTGGGTTGGCAAAGGTCCTCTAGTAACATTGATTCTTGGGGCCCACTGTTTAGCACCATGTAAAAATAACCTGATCCTAGTACACAAATTTACTTTTGCTTTTATGTAATATTAATTTGGCTAGCTTGTTTAATGAATGATTAGATTATACCTTTTTCCAATAAATTGTGAATCAAGTAATAGTACTACTCATTAGCACACCTTCAGAGGGGCCTACCGGAGGATCCTCCTGTTCACCGGTGGGCCAGTCCGAGCCTGCTTGTGCAGAAGGCTATTTCACGGATCTTGCATGTGCTCCTTAAGTTACTACATGTTGAGAATACATCACAAAATACATAGACTAAAAATTTCACCAGAAATGAACTAAAATGACACAATTTAAAAGAACTGTTGAAAAATATTCTTCATCATTTTGGGATTTCATTAATAAAAGAGAACTTCCACTTGATACAAATGTGAAATCCACAAGATATATTTTTCCACTCGTTTGCACTAGATTACCATTGTGCATTCAAGGGATGTTGCACTCCGTCTAGCAGAGACTTGATTCTTGCTAACACAGATATAAAAGACACAAGAGGGGAGTAATTGACTGCAGATTTTTTTTTTTAAAGCCGTATCCAAGGAAACTAGAATTTGTAAGTCCGTATTACAACTCCGCATGATAGAAAAGGCGCTGTGAGTCATCTAAGATGCTTGGCAAAGATAAATTGAACCTTGCTTGGAAATGGCATTTTTTGCAACAAAAGTCAGCAGAATCTTTTTTTTTTTTTTTTTTTTTTCTTAAAGTCCTCAACTTGCTATGGACTCGTTAGCCCAACAATCATTGCTCAGAATTATTCAAAAAGTATATATTGACATTGGCACGGTCATCGGAAGCACACAGGGAAAACACTGATCTGTTCGCTAGGTTTCACTAGTACATAAAGTAGTGAGCCAAATATACAGAACCAACATTTTATATAAAAATGAACAGTCAGCATTAATGGGAAAAATACCACTAATTCAATCTACTTTATTTACCTTGGATCACAGGACCGGGGAAAAGAATATAAAGTGGAAATCAAATCTAGGAATTTTCAAAGTTTAGGTTATGTGCCCACGTTGCAGAAATGCTTCGGAATTGTCTGCAGCATTTCCGCAACTCCCCGTCTCGAGTATAACGCATGCGGAATTCGCATGCGTTTTCCCGCAAAACACAAGCGTTTTTAGCTTGCAGAATGCTTGCGCTTTTCCAAGCGCTTTGAAGCATCGCTTGGAAAAGTGATTGACAGGTTGGTCACACATGTCAAGCATAGTGCTTCACAAGCGTGACCAACTTTTTGCTATTGATGCTGCCCATGCGACATTAATTGTAAAAGATAGAATGTTAAAAATAATTTAAAAAAAAAAAAAAAAAATATGAATATACTAACCTCATGGCAGTCCCCGATCTCCTCAGCGGCGATCCCGGCCTTCAACGGAGCTGCGGCAAGTTCTGTTCCCAGGCGTGTTTTGCAAGAATGACCTTTGTGACGTCGCGGTTGCATGAGCGCTACGTCATCAGAGGTCATTCTTGCAAAGCACGCCTGGGAACAGAACTTGCCGGCAGCGCCGCTGAGGACTCCGAGGGCCGACAGAAGGTAAGTATATTTCTATTTTTTATTTTACTTCTATTTTTTACAGGAATATGGTACCCAGGGCATGGAGGACAGTCTCCTCTCCTCCAGACCCTGGGTACCATCCGCATATGAAGCGCTCACTTTACGCATGGTGGGAATAGCCACATGCGTAAAGTGAGCATTTCAATGCAATCCTATGGCAGCGGAATCGCCGCGATTCTGCCATATTAATGGACATGCTGCGGATTTTTGTGCTATGCGATTCCACAGCGGAAAAATCAGCAGCATTGGCACAGCAACTGCGGAATCCCATAGGATTGCATGGGATGGGTTTTGTTAGCACTTTTAAGCGTTTCTGCAGTGGCGGAAACGTTTAGAAAAACGCAACGTGGGCACACAGCCTTAATGTTGCAGCTAAAAGTGACTGACTACAAAAATGATACTGTCGCCATACACATCATTGATGACTAAATTTAAAGAAGGCGATTTCTCATTTTTCTTCATAAAGATCAGGCTTGGACTGGCCCACCAGAGAACAGGAGAATCCTCCGGTGGGCCCTAACTTCTCCTTCAGGACAGTTAATAGTGCAAACCTTGCAGCTGCTATTGGGGGGGGGATCAAATCCTCTGATGTGCCCACTGTTCTTCAGTCTGACATTGATAAAGATTATAGTCGTTTTCGGGGCCTGACTTCTCATCATAAAACGTGTCTGACTGGTACTGCATATTGTCCTATTCAACTGATTAAGGTAGAACTGAAGAACCAGGCACAGCCACCGATAGGGCAGCATGGTGGCTCAGTGGTCCTGGGTTCGAATCCCACCAAGGACAACATCTGCAAGGAGTTTGCATGTTCTCCTCGTGTTTGCGTGGGTTTCCTCCGGGTTCTCCGGTTTCCTCCCACATTCCGAAGACATACTGATAGGGAATTTAGATTGTGAGCCCCATCGGGACAGTGATGAAAATGTGTGCAAACTGTAAAGCGCTATAGGTTAGCGCTATATACAAATAAAGATTATTATTATTATTTAGGGACTCTGGAAACTATGTGATTGATGGAAGGAAAGGTCAACATGTAAAGCATATTTGTCAATTCTTGTCGGTTCACAGAAGAAAGGAACGCTGGAGAAACTGTTAAAGAGATTGTCCGGCCGTGGAGTAGAAGTCTGCAGTCACTATGTAACTGTAGACTTGTGAATCCTCACTACAAGTGTATTGCGTGTGGTGAGGATTTGCCGATGCTGGCCCCAGAAGGTCACGTGACCACCAGTATGTGATTTCCATAATTCCAGCCACATTCCGACTAGACGTGTCTGGCTTCACTCAATGCACTTGCATTGAACAAAGCCGCGCACATCTAGTTAGCACGTGACCGCATGTATGCAAATGACATACTTCAGGTGATACGCCCACCACTCCTGGCACCGGGGAATGCTCACCACACGCAGTATGAGTATTCACACATCTGCACAGGGAATCTCACCACACAGACTGCAGACTTATACGCTAAGGCCAGACATCCCCTTTAAGCAAAAATATACAAACACTTTTTTTTTTTCTAAAAGTACTCTTTATCTTTGAGTGGTGGTAATTTGGGTTTGTCCAGGAAAAAAGTGTAGACTTCCTAGGAGAGGTAAATCTATAGAACCTCATAAAGAGCAGAGACCCATAAACATTTCCTGTGCAATACACTGGGGCTAAACCATGATCAAAGTCCTAGTGACAGCATGCACATTAAGAAGGCAGAAATCGGGAGCTTGTGAGGGCCTTGGGTATAAAAATGGGTGCCACTATGAGTAATATTGTGCTCTCCTGCACACCATTTCAGAAAGAGCCAAGTGTGATGAAAAGCCACATTTCATTTACTCCTTTATTAGAGTGCTACATATTAGTCAGCAGGCCCCCATTCTGCCAATATACGTAGATCCCAGAGAGGTCCACATTGTGCACCATAGAGTTACATTGGCTGAATTGGCACCAATTTTGTCAGGACTGTCCGAATCTAATGTAAAAAGCTATGTCCAAATTCTGCCCTGAGGTAGATATTGGGAGAATGAAGCATCAATCAAGATGGAATTTACCATAATCCACCCTTTGTCCTCCCGGAAGATAAGCTGCCTCACAGTTCTGGCACAAGCAAAGGGGGACTCTGCCCTAAGGGTCCCGTTTCACTTAGCGACGCACCAGTGATCCCGACAATGATACGACCTGGTAGGGATCGCTGCTGCGTCACTACATGGTCGCTAGTAAGCTGCCAGACAGACAGATCTCTTCAACGACGCAGCAGCGATCCCGACAACGATGCGACCTGGTAAGGATCGCTGGTGCGTTGTCACACAGCAGCTATTCTGAACGATTCCAGCCTGCGTCCCTGAGTTCTGCGGCGCCAAACACAGCGATGCGCGCTGGCCAGCGGGACGCCGACGATGAAAAAATGGCCCAGGACATTCGAGCACGATCAGCGATATCCAGCGGGGGGGCGGTCGCCACTATGTGTCACATGTAGTGAGATCGCTGTTGCGCCACAAAATCGGTGACGCATCAGCGATCTCGCTATGTGAGACAAGGCCTTTATGTCTACAAGAACAGGAGTGATCTTTTATAGGGCAAACTCTTTCATCACCAACATGTCAAGATCCGTGAAAGTTTTGCAATTTACCGAACGTTCAAGTAACTTTATGCTTAAGCTACGAGATGGATTTACTAGATCTCTTTAGCTGCATTATATCCACTACATAATGATGTATTGTCTGAGACAGTTCTGATGTATTCAGTGTAGCACAAGTAAGACTTTGACCCACACTGTCGGCCTTGATTTTTCATTCACAGTATACTCTATTGTAAACCTACTGCTTTTAACGCCATGCTGCAACATGTTTGTATGTTAGGACCTAACAGACGGCACGGTCAGCTTATTGTGGAAAATAAATCCAATGCACTAAAAGAGCTCATCTTTATGGAAGAGGCCATTCATCTTTACCTGTATTCTAAATTTTACTGAGACAAATCAGAACAGAACCCTGACACCCAGCACCCCCACCGATCAGCTGTTATTTGCTACAGTGGCAACCTGGTGTAAACACTATGAATGGTGGCTGCCCTGTACTGAACAATAGCTTCTATTCTTCTGAAAGGAGCCATTCTGCAGTACATGGCAGCAGCCGCTACACAATAAATGGAGCTGCACGTTCAAAGGCCTTGATTCACCAAAGGATTTTCACCAGAATTCTGGCAGTATTGGCTTTGAAGAGTCAAAAAACCTGAAATTTCACAAAAACAAAAATTTCCAGCCAGTTTCTACCAGCTTTGCCAAAATGGGTGGAAAGGGGAAGCGGCGGGGCGCATGACATAACTTGTCTAATTCCTGATGAGCTGTGGTGTTCCTTATGCCAAACATCTTACTCCAGCAAGTACTGGAGTTAGATTTCTGGCAAGGTGGATGCCACTTGTCAGACGCTCCTGATTCATTAGGAAGCTTAATGGGCCAAAATGTTTACATCTGGGTAGCTAGCAAAGTAAACGACAGCTGATCGTTGGAGGTGTTGGATGTCGGATCGCCACTGATCTGATATTGATGGCCTATCGGTATCGTTCCCTTTTAGACAGCTATTAGGGTATGAGCAGAAGATCAGTAATTGTTGTGGGTTGGATGCTGCGTACTTTTGCAGCGTCAAACCACAGCAGCCAGTGCTTTGGACGCAGCAAACATGCAAGGTGTCCAAAACGCTGCTACTCCGGAACATGGGCACCCGGCCTTAATTATCTTTATAATAAAGATTGTTCAGATTAAGCCCACTGATCTTCATCCAAGCAGCTCGTTAAGTTATCCCATTCCACTAGAAGGCCTCGCAGGTTCCTTCTCTTGTACAGTGATTAGATACCTTCCTGTACATTTCAAGGATGGAGAAGCTCATCGAATGGCACCACACCATGACCGACCAGCTCTTCAGAACATGGATTTCTTATCTTCTTTCTAAGAAATATGACAAATTAATATCTCGGCTAGATAATCCATACTAAGTCTTGAATATGTTTGGCTGACACCTCCTCGCCCTTCCACCATCTCTTATTTTGTTTCCTCTTCCTTCTCAATTTTTCTTTACCTTTCTCGATACTTGTTCTGCTTGCCTTATTGATTTATGTCCTGTTTCTATCTCTAGCAGGTGTCTCTTATGATAAAAATAATTGCACGCTGATCTTGAGTGGACCACTTCTTTTACCGATCAAACAGTTCCTCGATTTCAGACGAGGGGAATGGGGGAGTGCCTCGTCAGGAAAAAAGGTTATCCTAGGCTTACAATTACCTTTAAATTGGTTTGGCTAAAAATATACTGTCAATGGTCATATTTTACTGCAGGGCTGAAAACCGAATACAAAATATTGTAAAAATTTGATGAAAGAGAAAAATAAGCTAAGGATTGAAGCCTAGCTGGTCCAATGGTCATTCTTGGTACATAAACTTGCAAAAGTTTTAAATAAAAAAAAAAGAAAATCATTATCTATATTTCATTCTTAAATATGGAAATTTTGATTAAGTGGCATAAGCTCCTAAATAACTTTTACAATGTTTTCCGACAGCACATTAGTGAAGGACGTTAGATAACACTTGGCAGTGAGCACGTCAGACGTCATTTCAATAATTTTCCTGCTGCGTTTCACCTATTCTTAGAATCCCTTATATTACACTGTTTTTCTCATGATTTCCCTTCTCCTGCACATGACTCACCAGCCCCTTTTCATCACAATGGGATCCCTATGGGCTCCAACATCTGGCTTGGAGGTTGCCAGTTGGAATGGGACCCATGACGAAGAAGGTAAATGTAACACGAAATAACTCTACCTATTAAAATTCTGCGACCTCCAAATTTTATAGCGCACAGGTATCTTGTATACATCCATCCAGAATGATTTCCAAATGCAGCTTCCTGACTTCCAAAAAAGCCACATAATAAATTACGCTTTGGTGTGCGACAAGAGGAAGACTGAGCAGACACATGGCTCCTCTCCGGTACAGGAGGGAGAGGGGTTACAGTTCACAATACCTTTTACTGAGGCCCGTAAAAAAAAAAATACTTGAATATTGGAAAAAAAAAACTCTGAAGCCTATAAACCATAACCAGCCAGCCCACTAAAAGAATATCTTGACCTTGTCCCCATAGAGTCCAAGTCTTCCGGTCACATCTTTTAGATGGCAAATGGGTTAAATGCATCAACTAATAAGCATTATTACATTTTCTCTAGCTTTTTGTGAAAAATACTGCATAGGTGCATAGTAAAATTGCTGAACATTGTAAACAGATGACAAACATTTACAAGGACGGCAGAAAGACAGCCTATACCGTGCATGATTCTTTGTCAACGAGAAGTGTTCTTATGCCGATAGAACGCACTTCCAAAGTGTCACCAAGGCAACAAGGTAGCTCGGAATTAATAGTTACACGCTTTTGTAGTAAGTTGCTCTTTTTCCTTTATATTGATATTTAGACCCTCCAGAGAAAGCAGCTTAACAACAATTCTATTCCTTGGAAATGTTAGGATCTCAGGAAAGTAAAATTAAGAACGCAACCGTGGAACCACTGTCAGATCCAGACTATCAAAAGTCATTTCCAAATGTGATGCTTGCCTTATGATCTGTGCAATTTATAGATTGATTATACTCTAGAATGTACTTAACAAAATGCTGCACTTCATTCTTTGTTAAATGGGGTTGTCCCATACTTTTATATTGAAGGCCTATACTTAGGATAGGTCATCACTATCATATCAGTGGGTGTCCCGGCGGCAGCCACGTGATTAGTTGCAGTGCTCGGCTCTGTCGCCTGCACGGTTGTTGCGGCCAGGTACTGCACTGAAATGAATAGCAATAGATATGCAGTACCAGGCTTTGGCCACTATACAGATGAAAGCGCTGTGCAGCTCTGCAACCAAGTACAGTCGGTCATTGCCAGCACCAGCGGGAGTGTTGAATGTCATACCCCCCCAATGATCTAGTATTGATCACCAACCCCAAAAATAGGCAATAGATATTAAAGTACCGGATCAACCCTTTAAAGTGAAGCTGTCAGAAAATGACCTATTGTATAAATCAGGTTTTTGTGTGACATGTAATATATACACATATATACATATATATATATACACATACACTCACTGGCCACTTTATTAGGTACACCATGGTAGTAAGGGGTTGGACCCCCTTTTGCCTTCAGAACTGCCTCAATTCTTCGTGGCAGAGATTCAACAAGGTGCTGGAAGCATTCCTCAGAGATTTTGGACCATATTGACATGATGGCATCACACAGTTGGCGCAGATTTGTCGGCTGCACATCCCTGATGCGAATCTCCCGTTCCACCACATCCCAAAGATGCTCTATTGGATTGAGATCTGGTGACTGAGGAGGCCATTTGAGTACAGTAAACTCATTGTCATGTTCAAGAAACCAATCTGAGATGATTTGAGCTTTATGACATGGCGCATTATCCTGCTGAAAGTAGCCATCAGATGTTGGGTACATTGTGGTCATAAAGGGATGGACATGGTCAGCAACAATACTCAGGTAGGCTGTGGCGTTGCAACGATGCTCAATTGGTACCAAGGGGCCCAAAGAGTGCCCAGAAAAAATTCCCCACACCATGACACCACCACCACCAGCCTGAACCGTTGATACAAGGCAGGATGGATCCATGCTTTCATGTTGTTTACGCCAAATTCTGACCCTACCATCCGAATGTCGCAGCAGAAATCGAGACTCATCAGACCAGGCAACGTTTTTCCAATCTTCTACTGTCCAATTTCGATGAGCTTGTGCAAATTGTAGCCTCAGTTTCCTGTTCTTAGCTGAGAGGAGTGGTACCCGGTGTGGTCTTCTGCTGCTGTAGCCCATCTGCCTCAAAGTTCGACGCACTGTGCGTTCAGAGATGCTCTTCTGCCTACCTTGGTTGTAACGGGTGGCAATTTGAGTCACTGTTGCCTTTCTATCAGCTCGAACCAGTCTGCCCATTCTCCTCTGACCTCTGGCATCAACATGGCATTTCCGGCCACAGAACTGCCGCTCACTGGATTTTTTTTCTTTTTCGGACCATTCTCTGTAAACCCTAGAGATGGTTGTGCGTGAAAATCCCAGTAGATCAGCAGTTTCTGAAATACTCAGACCAGCCCTTCTGGCACCAACAATCTTGCCACGTTCAAAGGCACTCAAATCACCTTTCTTCCCCATACTGATGCTCGGTTTGAACTGCAGGAGATTGTCTTGACCATGTCT